>NC_053424.1:76956574-77154065 GCF_007990345.1 Gossypium hirsutum
GGATAGAATACATGAAATGTATCTTGATAATGATTTGTTGAAAATGTCTCGGTTGAGGTTAAAAGGGAATTCGATGGATAACCATAATTAACATGTGAATTGAGATCCTACATGTGTTGCAGTAAGGGTTTAGCCCAGACAGGTAAGCCGTAGATCTCGATTATGAAAAGCATCTAGCCCGGACGGGTGTTCCTTTGGATGATTGAGCCTCCCGAAGAATACATGTACATTCTGGATTTAGCCTAGACGGGTAATTTGATCGGGGTCTAAATTTAGCCTGGACTGGTAATCCTGACATCATCTTATGAGTTTAAAATATGGGGGATTTAGCCTGAACTGGTAATCTTTCCATAAGATGTGAGGCTCGCGGGAGTGCACACCTGATATGATCATCCTTATGAATTGACGGTTAATGAATATTCCATCGAGATTTCCTAAACACTCACGAGATTAACATGAAATACGTGTACAAATGAATTGTTAAATGATGAGCTCATCTATGATAATTTATATGGTGCATTGTCGTGTGACTAACTCTTTTGTTGAGTGCATGTGATAGGGAACCATGTCTTACTTGTTGGTTTCTTTATCTATTATGGTTGTATGCTAATTACTTGGTAAGTTTACCTTCAGGTTATTTGAGCTTCCTAAGCATGAAAAAGCTTACCCCTCTCTTTTCCCTATTTTTTTTTCAAAGCTCAAGAACTTGTGAGGATTGGACGATGGTAAGAAGTCAGCACATTATCATCTAGCCCAGCTTTGGTATAAAGACATTTCTATTTTGTTCAATGGCATGTATAGGGTTTTGAGTATTTTGTTATATGTGTCATTTGATTTGCCAAAAGAAGGCATGTAAAGATGTATCTATCTTTTTGTATATAGCCATTGGAATTGGCTCAATCGAAGTAGGCTATGACCTACAAATCCATGCATGTTTATACTCTTAAATGATGGGTTGCTATAATTGGCAATGAGTTACCAAAACGAGCCAAATTTGAATGAATTACAATAATATGGAAACCCATAAATAATAGATGGAAATAACCTTGCATGTATGACACTAATGAATGAGGTCTCCATGCAATAAGTTTTATCAAATCATTTACAAGGGTATAATTATGTTTTATTTTGTAGTTGGTAACCATTAAGCATAAGAAGTAAAAAGGGTGACTAAAAGGCTTGGGAAATAGCCTATTAGGGTCCACATGGTTGGACACACGGGCATGTTTCTAGGTCGTATGTGACACACGGCTCACTCCATGGGTGTGTGCTATGGCCATGTGTCCCCTGCACTTAAAATTTTAGGTCAGTGTAGTACACGAGCAGGTCACACGGGCGTGTGCCTTAATCGTGCTTAAAATACAGTATTGAACACGAGTAGGCCACACGGGCGTGTGCCATGGCCGTGCTAAAAAGTCAGTGTTACACAGAACTGAGGGCACGGGCGTGTCCCAAACACATGGGCGTGTGTGACCACACGGTTTATACCCACATGGGCGTGTGGAGCCCTAAGGCATAAATTTTCCAAGTTTTTCTTAAGTTCTCAGTTTAATCCGATCCATTTCTAATGTATGTTTTGGGCCTCATGAGCCTGTTCAAGGACGTAAAGCAAGTGAACGAAAAGTTTCAAGTTAAAAGAAATTTTGTGGTCCAAATTTATATGCGTATGCTTGAGTTAAGTCTGGTAGCACCTCGAACCCTGTCTCAGCATCGGATTCGGACGAGGGGTGTTACAATGTCAGCAAGTTAAAGCTGAACATCAAGTACTTTCAGGGTTGTTACAGCCTGTGATGGTCCCCGAATGGAAGTGGGATAGAGTTACCATGGATTTTGTGACAGGATTGCCTTTGACTCCGAAAAAGAAAGATGTCATATGGGTTGTAGTGGATAATTTGATGAAGTCGGCTTATTTTATTCCGGTAAGGACAGATTACTCTCTTGATAAGTTAGCCGACTTATACATTTCTGAGATTGTAAGGTTGCATGGAGTACCACTGTTGATTATTTCAACAGAGACCCGAGGTTCACTTCGAGATTCTGGAATAAATTACAAGAAGCCTTGGGTTACGAAGTTAAGCTTTAGTACAGCTTTTCACCCTCAGACCGATGGTCAGTCTGAACGGATGATTTAGATTCTCGAGGATATATTACGATGTTGCATCCTTGAATTTCAGGGTTGCTGGGAAAAATACTTGTCATTGGTAGAATTCGCCTACAACAATAGTTTTCAAACAAGTTTGAAGATGGCACCTTATGAAGCCTTGTATGGCAGGAAGTACCGAACTCCATTGTACTAGACAGAACTTAAGGAAAGTCAGATTCATGGAGTTGATCTGATTAAAGAAACTGAAGAGAAAGTCAAGTGATACGAAACTGTCTAAAAACGGCATCGATAGGCAAAGTCAAATATGGATTTGAAAAGAAGGAAATGAGTTCCAAGTTGAAGATAGAGTATTCCTGAAATTATCTCCATAGAAAAGGTGTTGAGATTTGTCGGAAAGGCAAACTGAATCCGCGATTTATCGGACCGTACAAGATAACGAAAGAGTTAGACGTTAGCCTATCGTTGGCATTGCACCCGAACTGAAAAAGATTCACGATGTGTCCATGTATCTATGTTAAGCGATACCGATCAGACCCTCTCATGTAATTTCACCAACTGAGATTGAAATTAGACCGGACATGACTTATGTGAGGAACCAATCAAGATTTTGGCTCGTGAGGTTAAACGGCTGAGAAATAAAAACGTGGCTTTGGTAAAAGTCTTATGCACTGACATTGTGATAGCCCTAAAGTGACCCTAGTCGGGAAGTGGTTTCGGGCACAAAACCGAGTCATAAAAATAATTAGCTGTCATATTTGATGCTTATTATATGTATATATGCATGTGTGAAAATTTCATGTTTGAATTTTGTCATTATAAGTGAATTTGATCAAATAGGACTTATGTGAGAAAATTTAGAAATGTGCTAGGCAAATGTGAAATGGCCTATTAATGCATGTTGTGAAAATGATGGGTTTGCATGTCAATTTACCCAAATTTAAGCTTAGTGGCCGGCCATGCTATGAGTGGAAACATGTCACAAACATGTTATGTTAGTGATGTATGTTAGGAAAATAAATAAGGAGTATGGGTAATAAAGAAATGGAAAAAAAAGAAAGAATGTGTGTGATTGTCTCCCCCCCCATTGCCGTGAGTGGAAGAAAAGAAAACAAAAAAAAAGTGTTCATCCTTTGGTTCATCCTTGGCCGAAATTCTAAGGAAGAAGGAAGGAGTTCTTGCTTCATGTTTGGTTTCGATGAGGATTAGGAGGAGGTTCGTCCATACTTGTATCTAGATTAAGGTATGTTGATGTTGTGCCATGAGATTCATGCATGTTTTTAGTTGCTAGCTTGAGTTCTAATTAGCCATGGTTCAAATCTTTGCTATGTCATGGGGATGATATTCGGCCAAGGTGGATTTTGTGTTAATGTCATTGCATGCTAAATGTGAACTTGTTAATGATACATGTGATGGTGGATTGATTAACTCTTGGATTTTCTTTTTAGCATTTTTGAGTGAGACATTAAGTTCTTTGTTTAACCATGATCAAAGTTGAAATGGTAAGGTGTTGTGATGTATTCGGCCATGGTATATCCATAAGTATGATTTATGCTTATTGCATGGTAGGTAAGATTTGTGTTTTGGATCTATGTTTATGTTTGGTTATAATCAACCTTGTGATTCGGCTCTTACACACATATATATATATGTTTGCACATGATGTATTGGCATGACATATATAATATCTCAAGGTATATATTTTCATATGATGGTGTTTCGGTTATGGAGTAAATGATGGATGCGTATTGAGTTATAATATGTAATGCATTAGTTAGTAAAATGTATGCCATTTGTGTGTGGTATTAAGTATATAATTGGCCTCAACATAAACATGCATATTCGGCCACATGAATGAGTACATAGGTTGATGTGTTTGTTCGGCCATAGGTAAGCATATTGAAGGATTTATCTTGACTTAGAAAATTCGGCTAAGGAGAATACTAACTAATGTGTTGACTTGATTCATGATTCCGTACATATGTGACTTTGATGTCTAATGAATTATATATGGGCTAAGTACCTTGAGTTCCTCTTTTCGATGCTCAAATGATTAAATCAATTTATTTGTTAAATTAAGCTCAAGAGCAAAGGGGAACTAAATCCGATAAAGGGAAGGAAAAAGTGGTCGAATAGCCATCGAAATCGTTCGACAACATCCGAGGTAAGTTCTTGAGTAATAGAGCTTAAATTATGATTTGATTAGATCATGTTTTAAGCAAATCAAAATCATGCTCTTTATGTGTGGCTATTGAGCCGAAATTGCAAGAGTGATAAGTGTCTTGTGTTTGAGTTTTGCTAATGAAAATGAAATACGAATGTGTCATGATTTATTGTTAAATGTGCATGGTTATTCGAATGATGTCCGGGCTAAGTCCCGAAGGCTTTGTGCTAAGTGACCATATCCGGACTAAGATCCGAAGGCATTTGTGCGAGTTACTAATTCCGGGCTAAGCCCGAAGGCATTGGTGCGAGTTACTAAATCCGGGTTAAGTCCCGAAGGCATTTGTGCGAGTTACTATAACCGGGCTATGTCCCGAAGGCATTTGAACGAGTAGCTATATCTGGTTAAATTCCGAAGGTACGTGATTCGGGAATGAGCGATCTTGCTGTAAAAATTTCAGTTAATACGCTTGTAAAATCCCAACAATGAGGTATGTTTCGTGTGTGCATTGGAATAGTTGATTCCCTTCGAATAATATTCGCTCAGTAAATTTATGAGTTTCCGGCCTTGGCTAAGTTGATCTTTTGTGTGTGAATATAAGGGTTGGTAATATGAAGTAATTATGATATTGAGAATTTGTGCATATGAAATTATCCGTTTAGTTATATGAATGCTATACTTCAGTTGTGCTTAAATTCTTTGCTCAAACTTACTAAGCACTAAATGCTTACTCCGTTTCTTTGATTCTCTGTTTTATAGATTTTGGTTCGTCAGCTATCGGACTCGGGAACTTTGAAGTCGAAGTCGCCCACACTATCAAAGCCCCTTTTGGTACACTTTTTGGTTGAACTTTGAAATGGCATGTATAGGACTACCCTTTTTGTTGTGGGTCATGGACCCTTTGGATTTGTATAATTTTGGATAGCCATGCGAAAATGGCTTATATATGTTTGAGCATAATGTTATAATCATTTGGTATGGATATGGTTATTGAGAGGTGTGGATATGCTTAACAAGGATTGGCCATGGGAATGGTTAATCACTATCATAATTTCTGCTATTTATGCTAAAAGGGCTAGTTGAATCATGGAAACTATGAAATAGGTAAAGTCTACCTTAAAGGCAGATGCTGACAGCAGCAGTGATGTAGATTTGGAAAATCACTAAAAATAGTAGGAATGGAATTAAATAGTGAATAAATTATGTAAACGAACCTTGATGAATCTATTTTCATATAAAAGTAATGAAACGATCATATGAACAGTATGTTAAGAGATATTCAGGTTTTCGTGAGACAGGGCCAGAACTGTTTCTGGATTCCCTGTTCCGACTTTATAAATTCATTATAAATTAACCAAAGATAATTAGAAGTCATTCCATATATGCATAGATTCCTTTTTGAGTCTAGTTTCTATAGAAACAAACGGCATCAGTATTGAAGTCCTGTACAGGGAGATATCCAAGTCGTAATGCGCAAAGGTCAGTGTAGTCGATCCCTGTAACATGGGAGACTTTGACTAATAAACTGTACTAATTGGCCTGACCAAAAATCTAGAAAAAAATTTTTAGATGCATATATGAGTCTATTTTCAGGGAAAAATCACGAAACTGATTTTCGAGTTGTGAAACTCAAGATATGATTTTTAAGGTGACAGTGACGCAGTTAGCCAGCTTGCCTGGAAAATTTAAAATGGATTGTGCAAAGAAGTGATTTAAGTCTGCAAACCCCTCGTGTCCGACTCCGGCGACGGACTCGGGTACGGGGTGTTACAATTTTATTGGTATCAGAGCTACGGTTTAGTCGATTCTAGGACTACCGTAATGCGTTGGTTCTAGCTATACATGTCATTTTATGTGATTATTTGATAGTGTGGTGATTTCTGACATTTGCAAATGTGTTTATTTATAGTAATGGATCCCGATCCCGACCAAGCGGTAGCTGATGATCTTGAGAGTGTAGCGCCTGCTCCCGCACAAGGGACAGCTCCGGCGGACTCTCATCCTATTGCTAGTAATCCGAATGATGAGGCTAGACAAGCTTTCTATAGCGTGATGAATGATTGGTTCAACCAATACATTCGAACTAATACGGCTGTTCGACAACTCCATTCCCGACAAATACCACCCCCGCACCTACAATACCTCCAGTAACGGACCAAATAAGGTCAAATAAACCCTCAGTTGACAGAATCTGAAAACACGGGGCTATTGAATTTAAAGCTATGGACAGCGATGATGCCGAGCAAGCTGAATTTTGGTTGGACAACACTATCCGGGTACTCGACGAGCTATCTTGTACACCCGATGAGTGCCTAAAGTGTACTATCTCCTTGCTACGTGATTCTGCCTACTATTGGTGGAATACATTGACTTCTGTTGTGCCTAGAGAGCAAGTAACTTGGGAATTCTTCCAAACCGAGTTTCAAAGAAGTATATCAGTCAGAGATTCATTGACCAAAAACGGAAGGAATTTCTTGAACTCAAACAAGGTTCCATGTCGGTTACCGACTATGAACGAAAATTTGTGAGGCTTAGTCGGTATGCGCGAGAATGCATTTCTTCAGAAGCTGTGATGTGTAAACGTTTCGAAGATGGACTGAATGATGACATAAAGCTGTATGTTGGCATGTTAGAAATCCGAGAATTTGTGGTACTTGTCGAGCGAGCTTGTAAAGCCGAGGAGCTCAGTATGGAGAAAAGAAAAGCTGAGGTGGGAGCAAGGGAGTTTCGTAAAAGGTCTTCGGGGAAGCCCTTCCCATAGTCATCGAAGAAATTTAGAGATGGCTTAGGCCGGTCTAGAGACACTTCAGGCTTTTCTAGACGAGATCGCGATCGACCCCCTGTGAGTGCACGAGTCACTTCGGTCGCTAGTGTTGGAAATGATCGTCGGGATAGAGCGGAGTGCCAATATTATGGTAAATGGCATTCGGGGAGTTGTAGATTCCATGATCGCTCCTGTTACAAGTGCGGATCAGTTGACCACTTCATTAAAGATTGCCCGAGGTTGTCTGAACAGAATATAAATCAGAGCGGGAAACCGGGTGCTACCACTGCTCGAGGTAGACCATCCAGAAATACGGGCAATGCTAGTGGTGGTCAGAGAGGATCTAGAGATGCTACGACCAGATCTAAGGCTCGTACTCCTGCTAGGACTTATGCTATACGCGCACGCGAAGATGCTTCCTCGCCAGATGTTATTACGGGTACTTTTACTCTCTTTGATACTAAAGTGATTGCTTTGATTGACCCTGGTTCTACTCATTCTTATAGATGCGAAACCTTAGCATCCAGTAAGACTTTACCTATTGAGTCTACTGAGTTCGTAATTCGGGTATCAAATCCCTTGGGTCGTTACGTGCTTGTTAACAAAGTGTGTAAGAAATGCCCCCTAGTAATTCGAGGTTCCTGTTTTCCGGCGGACTTGATGCTTTTGCCGTTTGATGAATTTGATGTTATTCTTGGTTTGGATTGGTTGACCGTGCATGATGCGGTTGTGAATTGCAAAAGCAAGACTATTGATTTGAGGTGCGCAAGTAACGAGATAATCCGAGTTGAGTCTACGGACTTAAAGGGGTTGCCAGCTGTAATATCATCAATGTCAGCTCAGAAATATGTAAGAAAGGGGTGTGAAGCATACCTTGCGTATGTACTTGATGACAAAGAGTTAGAAAAGAAACCCGAATCTGTGCCGATGGTTTGTGAATACCCGGACGTTTTTCCCGAAGAATTACCGGGTTTACCACCTGTGCGGGAGGTACAGTTTGGTATTGAGCTTGTACCGGGGACTACGCCGATTTCGATAGCTCCGTATCGTATGGCACCAACCGAGTTAAAGGAGTTGAAAGCTCAGTTGCAAGAGTTGACTGATAGAGGTTTCGCTCGACCAAGTTTCTCACCTTGGGGTGCACCAGTATTGTTTGTGAAGAAGAAGGACGGAACCATGAGGCTGTGCATCGACTATCGTCAGCTGAATAAAGTGACAATAAAGAATAAATATCTGTTACCGCGTATTGATGATTTGTTTGATCAATTAAAGGGAGCCTCAGTGTTTTCAAAGATAGATTTGAGATCGGGTTATTATCAGTTGCGAATTCGAGATTCGGATATACCCAAAACTACTTTCAGAACGAGATACGGCCACTACGAGTTCTTAGTGATGCCGTTTGGGCTCACTAATGCCCCTGCGGTATTTATGGATTTGATGAATCGGATCTTCAGACAGTATTTGGATCGGTTCGTAGTTGTGTTTATTGATGACATCTTGGTCTATTCAAGAGATGAGACCGAACATGCTGAGCACCTGAGATTAGTGTTGCAAATTTTACGGGATAAGCAGTTATATGCTAAGTTCAGTAAGTGTGAGTTCTGGTTAAGAGAGGTTAGCTTCTTGGGCCACGTGGTATCCGCATCGGGTATTTGAGTTGACCCGAACAAAATTTCAGCCATACTTAACTGGAAGCCTCCGAGAAATATTACTAAGGTTCGGAGCTTTTTGGGACTTGCCGGTTACTATTGACAGTTTGTAAAAGGTTTCTCGATGATAGCCACACCGATGACGAAGCTACTTCAAAAAGATGTTAACTTCGAATGAACGGAAAAATGTCAGAAAAGTTTTGATCAACTGAAAACTTATTTGACCGAAGCTCCAATTCTAGTGCAGCCCGAATCAGGCAAAGAGTTTGTCATTTATTGTGATGCGTCCCTACTTGGGTTAGGTTGCGTATTGATGCAAGAAGGTCGAGTTGTGGCCTATGCGTCGAGACAATTAAAGCCACATGAGAAAAATTATCCGACCCATGATCTCGAACTAGCTGCCATCGTATTCGCTTTAAAAATATGGTGACATTACTTATTTGGTGAAAAGTGCCATGTATTTTCGGATCACAAAAGTCTCAAATATTTGATGACTCAAAGAGACTTAAATCTGCGACAAAGACGTTGGCTCGAGTTGTTAAAGGATTATGAGCTTGTCATTGACTATCACCCGGGAAAAGCTAATGTGGTTGCGGATGCCTTAAGTCGTAAATCACTGTTCGCTTTATGAGTGACGAATGTACACTTGTCTGTTCTACCGACAATGTGTTAGTAGCTGAATTAAAAGCCAAACCATTATTGATTCCTTAAATTCGTGAGGCTCAGAAAGTCGATGATGAATTTGTTGCAAAACGGGCTGAATGTGTTCCGAATGTGGAATCAGAGTTTCAAGTTGATGATGACGATTGCTTGAGGTTCAGAAATCGTTTGTGTGTTCCAAGAAATTCAGAACTTATTTCGATGATTCTGCACGAAGCTCATTGTAGCCGAATGTCGATTCACCCGGGGAGTACGAAAATGTACAACGATCTGAGACGTCAGTTTTGGTGGCATGGTATGAAACGAGACATTTCTGATTTTGTTTCGAAGTGTTTAATATGTCAGCAAGTAAAGGCGGAACATCAAGTGCCTACGGGTTTACTTCAGCCGATCATGATACCTGAATGGAAATGGGATCGAGTCACGATGGATTTTGTGTCTGGGTTGCCACCGTCGACAAGTAAGAAAGATGCGGTTTGGGTTGTTGTTGATAGACTGACTAAGTCGGCTCATTTTATCCCCGTACGTACAGATTTTTCATTGGATAAACTAGCTGAATTGTATGTTTCTCAGATTGTGAGATTACACGGGGTACCGATTTCTATTGTGTCAGATAGAGATCTGAGATTCACCTCGCGATTTTGGAAGAAATTGCAAGAAGTTTTGGGTACCAAGATGCACTTTAGCACCGCTTTTCACCCCCAAACCGATGGTCAATCCGAGCGGATAATTCAGATACTTGAGGATATGTTGAGATGTTGCATCCTCGAGTTCAGTGGTTCATGGGAACGGTATTTACCTTTGATTGAATTCGCTTACAACAACAGTTTTCAATCAAGTATTAAGATGGCACCTTACGAGGCTTTGTACGGTCGTAAATGCCGTACACCATTGTTTTGGACCGAGCTCGGTGAAAGTGAAATTTTCGGAGTTGATTTGATTAAAGATGCTGAACAGAAAGTAAAAATAATTCGTGAGAGTCTGAAGGCAGCCACAGATCGCCAGAAGTCGTACGCGGACTTGAAACGAAAAGACATTGAGTATCAGGTGGGAGATAAAGTGTTTCTTAAAGTTTCGCCTTGGAAAAAGATACTCAGATTTGGCCGTAAGGGCAAGTTGAGCCCGAGATTCATTGGGCCGTACGAAATCTCCGAACGAGTTGGTCCAGTTGCGTATAGATTGATTTTGCCCCCTGAACTTGAAAAGATTCACGACGTCTTTCATGTTTCAATGCTTCGACGTTATAGATCCGATCCGTCACACGTGATTAATCCATCAGAAGTTGAAATTCAATCTGACTTGAGTTATGAAGAAGAACCGATTCGTATCCTAGCTTGTGAAGTGAAAGTGTTGCGAAACAAAAGGGTTCCGTTAGTAAAAGTGTTATGGCTCAAACACGGTATCGAAGAAGCTACTTGGGAAACCGAGAATTCTATGAAAGAACGATACCCAAACCTATTTACCGGTAAGATTTTCGGGGACGAAAATTTCTTAAGTGGGGGAGAGTTGTGACAGCCCTAAAGTGACCCTAGTCGGGAAGTGGTTTCGGGGCCACAAAACCGAGTCATAAAAATAATTAGCTGTCATATTTGATGCTTATTATATGTATATATGCATGTGTGAAAATTTCATGTTTGAATTTTGTCAATTGTAAGTGAATTTTATCAAATAGGACTTATGTGAGAAAATTTAGAAATGTGCTAGGCAAATGTGAAATGGCCTATTAATGCATGTTGTGAAAATGATGGGTTTGCATGTCAATTTACCCAAATTTAAGCTTAGTGGCCGGCCATGCTATGAGTGGAAACATGTCACAAACATGTTATGTTAGTGATGTATGTTAGGAAAATTAAAATAAGGAGTATGGGTAATAAAGAAATGGAAAAAAAAAAGAAAGAATGTGTGTGATTGTCTCCCCCCCCATTGCCGTGAGTGGAAGAAAAGAAAACAAAAAAAAAGTGTTCATCCTTTGGTTCATCCTTGGCCGAAAATTCTAAGGAAGAAGGAAGGAGTTCTTGCTTCATGTTTGGTTTCGATGAGGATTAGGAGGAGGTTCGTCCATACTTGTATCTAGATTAAGGTATGTTGATGTTGTGCCATGAGATTCATGCATGTTTTTAGTTGCTAGCTTGAGTTCTAATTAGCCATGGTTCAAATCTTTGCTATGTCATGGGAATGATATTCGGCCAAGGTGGATTTTGTGTTAATGTCATTGCATGCTAAATGTGAAGCTTGTTAATGATACATGTGATGGTGGATTGATTAACTCTTGGATTTTCTTTTTAGCATTTTTGAGTGAGACATTAAGTTCTTTGTTTAACCATGATCAAAGTTGAAATGGTAAGGTGTTGTGATGTATTCGGCCATGGTATATCCATAAGTATGATTTATGCTTATTGCATGGTAGGTAAGATTTGTGTTTTGGATTTATGTTTATGTTTGGTTATAATCAACCTTGTGATTCGGCTCTTACACATATATATATATGTTTGCACATGATGTATTGGCATGACATATATAATATCTCAAGGTATATATTTTCATATGATGGTGTTTCGGTTATGGAGTAAATGATGGATGCGTATTGAGTTATAATATGTAATGCATTAGTTAGTAAAATGTATGCCATTTGTGTGTGGTATTAAGTATATAATTGGCCTCAACATAAACATGCATATTCGGCCACATGAATGAGTACATAGGTTGATGTGTTTGTTTGGCCATAGGTAAGCATATTGAAGGATTTATCTTGACTTAGAAAATTCGGCTAAGGAGAATACTAACTAATGTGTTGACTTTGATTCATGATTCCGTACATATGTGACTTTGATGTCTAATGAATTATATATGGGCTAAGTACCTTGAGTTCCTCTTTTCGATGCTCAAATGATTAAATCAATTTATTTGTTAAATTAAGCTCAAGAGCAAAGGGGAACTAAATCCGATAAAGGGAAGGAAAAAGTGGTCGAATAGCCATCGAAATCGTTCGACAACATCCGAGGTAAGTTCTTGAGTAATAGAGATTAAATTATGATTTGATTAGATCATGTTTTAAGCGAATCAAAATCATGCTCTTTATGTGTGGCTATTGAGCCGAAATTGCAAGAGTGATAAGTGTCTTGTGTTTGAGTTTTGCTAATGAAAATGAAATACGAATGTGTCATGATTTATTGTTAAATGTGCATGGTTATTCGAATGATGTCCGGGCTAAGTCCCGAAGGCTTTGTGCTAAGTGACCATATCCGGACTAAGATCCGAAGGCATTTGTGCGAGTTACTAATTCCGGGCTAAGCCTGAAGGCATTGGTGCAAGTTACTAAATCCGGGTTAAGTCCCGAAGGCATTTGTGTGAGTTATTATAACCGGGCTATGTCCCGAAGGCATTTGAACGAGTAGCTATATCCGGTTAAATTCCGAAGGTATGTGATTCGGGAATGAGCGATCTTGCTGTAAAAATTTCAGTTAATACGCTTGTAAAATCCCAACAATGAGGTATGTTTCGTGTGTGCATTGGAATAGTTGATTCCCTTCGAATAATATTCGCTCAGTAAATTTATGAGTTTCCGGCCTTGGCTAAGTTGATCTTTTGTGTGTGAATATAAGGGTTGGTAATATGAAGTAATTATGATATTGAGAATTTGTGCATATGAAATTATCCGTTTAGTTATATGAATGCTATACTTCAGTTGTGCTTAAATTCTTTGCTCAAACTTACTAAGCACTAAATGCTTACTCCGTTTCTTTGATTCTCTGTTTTATAGATTTTGGTTCGTCAGCTATCGGACTCGGGAACTTTGAAGTCGAAGTCGCCCACACTATCAAAGCCCCTTTTGGTACACTTTTGGTTGAACTTTGAAATGGCATGTATAGGACTACCCTTTTTGTTGTGGGTCATGGACCCTTTGGATTTTTATAATTTTGGATAGCCATGCGAAAATGGCTTATATATGTTTGAGCATAATGTTATAATCATTTGGTATGGATATGGTTATTGAGAGGTGTGGATATGCTTAACAAGGATTGGCCATGGGAATGGTTAATCACTATCATAATTTCTGCTATTTATGCTAAAAGGGCTAGTTGAATCATGGAAACTATGAAATAGGTAAAGTCTACCTTAAAGGCAGATGCTGACAGCAGCAGTGATGTAGATTTGGAAAATCACTAAAAATATTAGGAATGGAATTAAATAGTGAATAAATTATGTAAACGAACCTTGATGAATCTATTTTCATAGAAAAGTAATGAAACAATCATATGAACAGTATGTTAAGAGATATTCAGGTTTTCGTGAGACAGGGCCAGAACTGTTTCTGGATTCCCTGTTCCGACTTTATAAATTCAGTTTAAATTAACCAAATATAATTAGAAGTCATTCCATATATGCATAGATTCCTTTTTGAGTCTAGTTTCTATAGAAACAAACGGAATCAGTATTGAAGCCCTGTACAGGGAGATATCCAAGTCGTAATGCGCAAAGGTCAGTGTAGTCGATCCCTGTAACATGGGAGAGTTTGACTAATAAACTGTACTAATTGGCCTGACCAAAAAATCTAGAAAAAAAATTTTAGATGCATATATGAGTCTAGTTTCAGGGAAAAATCACGAAACTGATTTTCGAGTTGTGAAACTCAAGATATGATTTTTAAGGTGACAGTGACGCAGTTAGCCAGCTTGCCTGGAAAATTTAAAATGGATTGTGCAAAGAAGTGATTTAAGTCTGCAAACCCCTCGTGTCCGACTCCGGCGACGGACTCGGGTACGGGGTGTTACAATTTTATTGGTATCAGAGCTACGGTTTAGTCGATTCTAGGACTACCGTAATGCATTGGGTCTAGCTATACATGTCATTTTATGTGATTATTTGATAGTGTGGTGATTTCTGACATTTGCAAATGTGTTTATTTATAGTAATGGATCCCGATCCCGACCATGCGGTAGCTGATGATCTTGAGAGTGTAGTGCCTGCTCCCGCACAAGGGATAGCTCCGGCGGACTCTCATCCTATTGCTAGTAATCCGAATGATGAGGCTAGACAAGCTTTCTATAGCGTGATGAATGATTGGTTCAACCAATACATTCGAACTAATACGGCTGTTCCACAACCTCCATTCCCGACAAATACCACCCCCGCACCTACAATACCTCCGGTAACGGACCAAATAAGGTCAAATAAGCCCTCAGTTGACAGAATCCGAAAACACGGGGCTATTGAATTTAAAGCTACGGACAGCGATGATGCCGAGCAAGCTGAATTTTGGTTGGACAACACTATCCGGGTACTCGACGAGCTATCTTGCACACCCGATGAGTGCCTAATGTGTACTATCTCCTTGCTACGTGATTCTGCCTACTATTGGTGGAATACATTGACTTCTGTTGTGCCTAGAGAGCAAGTAACTTGGGAATTCTTCCAAACCGAGTTTCAAAAGAAGTATATCAGTCAGAGATTCATTGACCAAAAACGGAAGGAATTTCTTGAACTCAAACAAGGTTCCATGTCGGTTACCGACTATGAACGAAAATTTGTGAGGCTTAGCCGGTATGCGCGAGAATGCATTTCTTCAGAAGCTGTGATGTGTAAACGTTTCGAAGATGGACTGAATGATGACATAAAGTTGTATGTTGGCATGTTAGAAATCCGAGAATTTGTGGTACTTGTCGAGCGAGCTTGTAAAGCCGAGGAGCTCAGTATGGAGAAAAGAAAAGCTGAGGTGGGAGCAAGGGAGTTTCGTAAAAGGTCTTCGGGGAAGCCCTTCCCATAGTCATCGAAGAAATTTAGAGATGGCTTAGGCCGGTCTAGAGACACTTCAGGCTTTTCTAGACGAGATCGCGATCGACCCCCTGTGAGTGCACGAGTCACTTCGGTCGCTAGTGTTGGAAATGATCGTCGGGACAGAGCGGAGTGCCAGTATTATGGTAAATGGCATTCGGGGAGTTGTCGATTCCATGATCGCTCCTGTTACAAGTGCGGATCAGTTGACCACTTCATTAAAGATTGCCCGAGGTTGTCTGAACAGAATATAAATCAGAGCGGGAAACCGGGTGCTACCACTGCTCGAGGTAGACCATCCAGAAATACGGGCAATGCTAGTGGTGGTCAGAGAGGATCTAGAGATGCTACGACCAGATCTGAGGCTCGTACTCCTGCTAGGACTTATGCTATACGCGCACGCGAAGATGCTTCCTCGCCAGATGTTATTACGGGTACTTTTACTCTCTTTGATACTAAAGTGATTGCTTTGATTGACCCTAGTTCTACTCATTCTTATAGATGCGAAACCTTAGCATCCAGTAAGACTTTACCTATTGAGTCTACTGAGTTCGTAATTCGGGTATCAAATCCCTTGGGTCGTTACGTGCTTGTCGACAAAGTGTGTAAGAAATGCCCCTAGTAATTCGAGGTTCCTGTTTTCCGGCGGACTTGATGCTTTTGTCGTTTGATGAATTTGATGTTATTCTTGGTTTGGATTGGTTGACCTTGCATGATGCGGTTGTGAATTGCAAAAGCAAGACTATTGATTTGAGGTGCGCAAGTAACGAGATAATCCGAGTTGAGTCTACGGACTTAAAGGGGTTGCCAGCTGTAATATCATCAATGTCAGCTCAGAAATATGTAAGAAAGGGGTGTGAAGCATACCTTGCGTATGTACTTGATGACAAAGAGTTAGAAAAGAAACCCGAATCTGTGCTGATGGTTTGTGAATACCCGGACGTTTTTCCCGAAGAATTACCGGGTTTACCACCTGTGCGGGAGGTACAGTTTGGTATTGAGCTTGTACCGAGGACTACGCCGATTTCGATAGCTCCGTATCGTATGGCACCAACCGAGTTAAAGGAGTTGAAAGCTCAGTTGCAAGAGTTGACTGATAGAGGTTTCGCTCGACCAAGTTTCTCACCTTGGGGTGCACCAGTATTGTTTGTGAAGAAGAAGGACGGAACCATGAGGTTGTGCATCGACTATCGTCAGCTGAATAAAGTGACAATAAAGAATAAATATCTGTTACCGCGTATTGATGATTTGTTTGATCAATTAAAGGGAGCCTCAGTGTTTTCAAAGATAGATTTGAGATCGGGTTATTATCAGTTGCGAATTCGAGATTCGGATATACCCAAAACTGCTTTCAGAACGAGATACGACCACTACGAGTTCTTAGTGATGCCGTTTGGGCTCACTAATGCTCCTGCGGTGTTTATGGATTTGATGAATCGGATCTTCAGACAGTATTTGGATCGGTTCGTAGTTGTGTTTATTGATGACATCTTGGTCTATTCAAGAGATGAGACCGAACATGCTGAGCACCTGAGATTAGTGTTGCAAATTTTACGGGATAAGCAGTTATATGCTAAGTTCAGTAAGTGTGAGTTCTGGTTAAGAGAGGTTAGCTTCTTGGGCCACGTGGTATCCGCATCGGGTATTCGAGTTGACCCGAACAAAATTTCAGCCATACTTAACTGGAAGCCTCCGAGAAATATTACTGAGGTTCGGAGCTTTTTGGGACTTGCCGGTTACTATTGACGGTTTGTAAAAGGTTTCTCGATGATAGCCACACCGATGACGAAGCTACTTCAAAAAGATGTTAAGTTCGAATGGACGGAAAAATGTCAGAAAAGTTTTGATCAACTGAAAACTTATTTGACCGAAGCTCCAATTCTAGTGCAGCCCGAATCAGGCAAAGAGTTTGTCATTTATAGTGATGCGTCCCTACTTGGGTTAGGTTGCGTATTGATGCAAGAAGGTCGAGTTGTGGCCTATGCGTCGAGACAATTAAAGCCACATGAGAAAAATTATCCGACCCATGATCTCGAACTAGCTGCCATCGTATTCGCTTTAAAAATATGGTGACATTACTTATTTGGTGAAAAGTGCCATGTATTTTCGGATCACAAAAGTCTCAAATATTTGATGACTCAAAGAGACTTAAATCTGCGACAAAGACGTTGGCTCGAGTTGTTAAAGGATTATGAGCTTGTCATTGACTATCACCCGGGAAAAGCTAATGTGGTTGCGGATGCCTTAAGTCGTAAATCACTGTTCGCTTTACGAGCGACGAATGTACACTTGTCTGTTTTACCGACAATGTGTTAGTAGCTGAATTAAAAGCCAAACCATTATTGATTCCTTAAATTCGTGAGGCTCAGAAAGTCGATGATGAATAGTTGATTCCCTTCGAATAATATTCGCTCAGTAAATTTATGAGTTTCCGGCCTTGGCTAAGTTGATCTTTTGTGTGTGAATATAAGGGTTGGTAATATGAAGTAATTGTGATATTGAGAATTTGTGCATATGAAATTATCCTTTTAGTTATATGAATGCTATACTTCAGTTGTGCTTAAATTCTTTGCTCAAACTTACTAAGCACAAAATGCTTACTCCGTTTCTTTGATTCTCTGTTTTATAGATTTTGGTTCGTCAGCTATCGGACTCGGGAATTTTGAAGTCGAAGTCGCCCACACTATCAAAGCCCCTTTTGGTACACTTTTGGTTGAACTTTGAAATGGCATGTATAGGACTACCCTTTTTGTTGTGGGTCATGGACCCTTTGGATTTGTATAATTTTGGATAGCCATGCGAAAATGGCTTATATATGTTTGAGCATAATGTTATAATCATTTGGTATGGATATGGTTATTGAGAGGTGTGGATATGCTTAACAAGGATTGGCCATGGGAATGGTTAATCACTATCATAATTTCTGCTATTTATGCTAAAAGGGCTAGTTGAATCATGGAAACTATGAAATAGGTAAAGTCTACCTTAAAGGCAGATGCCGACAGCAGCAGTGATGTAGATTTGGAAAATCACTAAAAATAGTAGGAATGGAATTAAATAGTGAATAAATTATGTAAACGAACCTTGATGAATCTATTTTCATAGGAAAGTAATGAAACGATCATATGAATAGTATGCTAAGAGATATTCAGGTTTTCGTGAGACAGGGCCAGAACGGTTTCTGGATTCCCTGTTCCAACTTTGGAAATTCATTATAAATTAACCAGAGATAATTAGAAGTCATTCCATATATGCATAGATTACTTTTTGAGTCTAGTTTCTATAGAAACAAACGGAATCAGTATTGAAGCCCTGTACAGGGAGATATCCAAGTCGTAATGCGCAAAGGTTAGTGTAGTCGATCCCTGTAACATGGGAGACTTTGACTAATAAACTGTATTAATTGGCCCAACCAAAAATTCTAGAAAAATATTTGTAGATGCATATTTGAGTCTAGTTTCAGGAAAAAATCAAAAAACTGATTTTTGAGTTGTGAAACTCAAGATATGATTTTTAAGGTGACAGTGACGCAGTTAGCCAGCTTGCCTAGAAAATTTAAAATGGATTGTGCAAAGAAGTGATTTAAGTCTGCAAACCCCTCGTGTCCGACTCCGGCGACGGACTCGGGTACGGGGTGTTACAGACATGGTGTGGAAGAGGCTACATGGGAGCCAGAAGAAACTATGAGAAGCCAATATCCGAATCTGTTTACTGGTAAGACTTTCGAGGACAAAAGTCCCTAAGGGGGAGAAATGTAACATCCCAAAATAGGGCTTAGTCGGAATAGTGGTTTTGGGACCACAAATATGACATCAAAATATTTATTTTATAATTATTATGAGGCCTCGAATATGAGAATATGCATGTGTTAATTTTTCATGAAGAAATTCTTTGAGCAAAGTGTCTAATTGGAAATTAGGGACTAAATTGAATAAATTGCAAAACTTGGATTCTAGAAGAAATTTGTATGAAATTGATTTAGATTATAAATTAGAAGGTCTTGGAGAGTAATTTTCCCAATTTTTAAGTTTTTGGACAAAAATGGGCTTGCATGGATGAAATTTTAAAGAAAGGGCTTAAGGGCATTTTGGTCATTTAGCATTTTAATGAAATAAAATGGAAAAAATGAAATAAAAATCAGTCATTTTCTCCTTTGCACCAGTCGAAACTCTCAAGCCCTCCATAGCTAGGGTTTTCAAGCTTTTCAAGCTCAATAGTAAATGCTCCCAAACCCCATTTTTAATGTTCTTTGTATTTTTAAAATTCCGGTAGCTTGCTCTCTCCATTTCTTCCCATATTTCATGCTAGGTTTCATGTTTAAAAATTTACCCATGCATGAGTTACTTGTATTTTAATGGATTATGGAGGAATATGAAAGTTGGGTGAGTGTTAAACATATTTTTCTAGGTAGTTTTCATGAAAAACCCCTAAAAGGACCTTTTTGAAAAAGGTGTAAAATATGTTGTAGAAATGAGAAATAATGGAAAATGTGGGCTGCCATAAGAGGGAAAAAATTCAGCTAGGCTTGGGTAAGATAGAAATTGCATGTGTTTCATTATACGAGCCTAGGGACTAAATTGTAAAAATGTGAAAGGTTAGGGGCAAAACGGTCATTTGGACCAGGGGTGGAATTTAGACTTGAAATGTATAATGTGGAGTTTTAATGATTTAATTTTGTTGTAATAGACCCCGAGGAACAAATTTCAGAGGTCAATCGAGGAAAACAAAAGGTTTCGGAATAACCGAAACACAGCACCGAAACGAATATCAGGTAAGTTTGGATAACTTAAAGTAAACTCCTAATATGCCTAATTATATGATTTGTGAATGAATGATGATTGCATTTATTGATAGCATAAGATTTCATGAAATGCATTCCTAATAATGATGTGTTGAAAAATTGTCTCGGTTGAGGTTAAAAAGGGAATTTGATGGATAAACCATGTTTTACATGTGCAATGAGATCTTGCATGTGTTGCAGAAAGGATTTAGCCCAGATGGGTAATCCGCTGATCTCAATTATGAAAATGATCTAGCCCGGATGGGTGTTCCTTTGGATGATTGAGCCTCCCGAAGAATACATGTGCATTATGGATTTAGCCCGGACGGGTAATCCGATCAGGGTTTGAATTTAGCCTGGACTGGTAATTCAGATCCGAGCTCATTAAAGGTGTTTGTCACAATAAGGGACTTAGCCTGGACTGGTAATCCCGACAACACCTTATGAATTTACGATATGGGGGATTTTGCCTAGACTCGTAATTCTGCCATAAGATGTGAGGTTCGCGGGAGTGCACACCTGAAATGAACATCCTTATAAATTGAGGGTTAATGGATATTCCATCGAGATTTCCTAGACACTTAACGGGATTAACATGAAATACATGTACAAAATGAAATTTTGAATGATAAGCTCATCTAAGATAAATTACATGGTGTTTTGTTATGTGACTAACTCATTGGTTGAGTTCATGTGATAGGGAGCCATTTCATGCTTGTTGGTTTGGATGTATGCTAATTGCTTGGTAAGTTTACTTTCCAGTTATTCGAGGTTACTAAGCATGAAAATGCTTACCCCTCTCTTTCCTTGTCTTTTAGAGCTCGGGGACTAGTAAAGGTTGGAAGACGGTTGGAGAGTCAACACACTATCAACTAGTTCATCTTTGGTACATAGATACTTTATTTTGTTCAATGGCATGTATAAATATTTTTGGGTCATTTTGTCATATGTGTCTTTTGGCTAGCAATGTAAAGGCTTAAATGTTATGTCTATTCATTTTGTGTATGGCCTTGATATATGGCCTGTATTGGTGTAGATTGCTATCCTACTAATCATGCAATTTTTACTTGTTGAAATGATTACATGGTGTATTATGAATGGATACGATAAATGTGACCAATTCATTTGAAATTGGGAAGATCACAGTTGGCAATGAGTTAAAAGACGAGCCAAATCCGATATTGTGATTAATGAGACTAATCTTTAATACAAAAAGGGTAACCTAGCATGTGCAAAACCAATGATATGAGGTTTACATGCAATTGACAATTATGATAGAACTTGAGTGCAATTAGGGCATGTTAGATATCAGTAGAAACTATAGATGAGAGTGGGCAATTGAGGGTGGCCAAAGGCTTGAAAAGTAGCCTAATAAGGTCCACACGGGTAGACACACGAGCGTGTGTCCAAGCCGTGTGGGACACACAGATCGCCCTTGGGCGTTTGGTATGATCGTGTGTCCCCTGCACCTAAAATTTTAAATCAGTGTTAAACACGGGCTAGATACACGGGCGTGTGTCTTGGCCTTATGAATCTAATAGAATGCTCAAGTTTTGGACACGGGTGACCACACGGGTGTGTCCCAATGCACACGGGTGTGTGTATGATCTCAACACGGGCATGTGAGGTATTAAACTATAAGTTTTCCTGGTCCCGAACCTTTCTCAATGTTTGTTTACAGCCTCGTAGGCCCAAAATTAGAACACTACAATGTTAGTGGATTTATTTTGAGTTGAAACAAAATTTTATAACCCGTATTTTCCGTTTATGCTTGCATATATGTCCAGTAACGCCTCCTACTTGTCCCCGGTCTCAGGTATGGGTAAGGGGTGTTACACTAGAGGTGGTTGTGCTCTTTGATTTCCTTGACCACCCCAAGAGAAATTGGGATGGTTCCTCCAACCTACATTATAGTTATTACTATAAGGGTTATTACCCATATAATTGACTTGTTCATTCTCTGTGCTAGGGCCGAAGGGTAAACATTCTGGATTATTCACTCCACCTCCATTTGTATCATATTGCATCACCGGATTTACCTGCGTAGAAAAATATAACCATCAATTTTCTTATTTAGCAATTCTACTTGGTTTGAAAACATGGTGACTGCATCTAAATTAAAAACACTAGTTGCGTTCATTGGCTTTATCCTCATGACTTGCCACTGATAATTATTCAGTTCCATCTCTTCTATAAACTAATAAGCTACTTTAGGTGTTTTATTGTTCAGTGTTCCACCGGCTGCTGCATAATTAGTTCCCTAGTCGAAGGATTCAAACCATTGTAGAAGGTTTGAACTTGTGACCATAGAGGTAACCTATGGTAAGGGCACCTTCTCAATAAGTCATTATATTTCTCCTATGCATCATATAATAACTCTAATTTGATCTGAACAAATGAAGAAATATCATTCCTCAACTTAGTTGTCTTACCCGGTGGGAAGTACTTCAGAAGAAACTTCTCAATCATTTGAGCCCATGTAGTGATGGAACCTTGTGGTAATGAGAATAGGAACAACCGTAAGTGAATGGTGTCATCAATGGTGCCATTAATCTTGAAAGTTTCACAAATCTCTAAGAAATTGGTCAAATGAGTATTTGGGTTTTCATCTTACAAACCATCAAACTGAACATATTATTATACCATCTGAATTATGTTCAGCTTTAGTCCAAAATTGTTCACAGCAATATTCAGTCTCATAATACTTGATTCAACCCCAATCAGAGTAGGCTTGGTATAATTGTACCTAGTACGAGGGGCAGGGTTTGTAGGAGGTAGCTGAATATTCTGATTATCACCCATCTCCTCAGTAATTTTATTGTCCTCTTGTTCGTCTACTATATTTTGTCGACTCTGCCTCGCTTCTCTACAATTTCTGTGAACAATATTTTCAATTTCACTATCGAAAAGCAATGATCCCAAAGGGGTTCCTTTAGTCATAAACTAAAAGAACCAACCAGAAGCAAAAAAAGAGAGAGAGAAAAAAAATTAGAATTTAAAAAATAAACTAAAAACAAAAATATAATAAAATAAAAAGTCTAAATTAATAAAAATCAAGTGTTCCTAATATTTTAGTTCCTGGCAACGACGCTAAAAACTTTTATAGTCACAAAACTAACTAAAATTACGATAAAGGCAAGTGCACCTATCGATAAATAGTATAGCTATGATGAGTAGAGATATTGCATCCATGAGGACTAAAAGTATTAGTAATTACCGCTTTCCTATTATTTAGCCGACAAATTGGAGTGATTAGTTTTAAAATAAAATTACTAAATTAATTTAACTAAGAACTCAACATAAAATAAATTAGGAAAATAACTGAAAAAAGATAACCAATGAGTGAAACAATACCCAGGAAAGAATCTGCCTAGACTTCATCTATTATTATAAATCTGAACTAAACGATTTATTCACTTGGTCTCTTGATATGTAGAAATCCTTAAATGATATTAATATCTCTTTCGAGAGTAAGAGCAATTGACTCTAGGTTGATTAATTGAAATTTCTTTCTAATTAAAACCACTATTAATTCATTAAATCGATCTATGGATTCCTTTATTAGATTTGACTTTAATCCACTAGATTTATGTCGTCCTATTTCTAGGATTGCATGCAACTCCACTCAATTTTGCTAGATCTACTCTTAAATAGAGATTTTTGATCCTCTAATTTAAGCACTTTAAACATGAATTAATATCCCAAAAATATTAAAACAAGAAATGAGCACACACAACTGAGAATAAGAATCAACTATTTATCGCGTAAAACATAAATCAAATAATAGAATTCATCATAGGGTTCATCTTCCCTAGGTATCTAAGGAATTAGTTCATAATTCTGAATAAAAACATATCAAAGTTAAAAAAACCACAAAAAACAAAGAAACTCTTAAAAACTTTAAAAGAAATTAAAAGGAGGTATTTGATCTTGATAGAAATCTACTTTAGAGTTGGCTCCAATGGTGTTCTTCAAGTTGTTTTCTTCAATATTCTATGATGGCTCTCTTATCTCTTCTTCTATTTGATATTTATAGACTTTAGAATGCTCAGAAAGCCTAAACATTGCATTTTTTAGCGTGTTTGGGAAGCAAGTTATGAAATTGACACGGTTTGGCACATGGCCGTGTGTCCAACCCGTATGGCTCACACAGCCGTGTATCTAGCTCGTGTGGCTCTTGAAATCTGCTTTTTTTGTCCAATTTTCGATCGTTTTTCGCTCCTTTAGCTCCCAAATGCTCACCTAAGTATAGGAACATGAATTCAAAGGATTAGAAGCATCAAATTCACCAATCTGCATAAATAATCATCCAAAAACGCATTAAGAACATGACTAAAATATGTTAGTTTTATCATTTATCAAATGCTATATGAATAGTTTATCATTTCTGGGGGGTTGTTCCCTGTATATAATTGTAGCTTGGATGTTGCGAACCTCTTCTTTAATTTTTGGGGATATATATGTTGTGAGAGGATCAAAAAGGGTTTTTGTTGTTAATGTAGGACATTGTTTTGAGATTTTGTCCTTATAAAACGCTTATGTCCTCATATCATCATTGATTCAATTGAAATATTAAATAATTTTGAAGAAGTCTCCAATATAAATTATTAGTTATTTTTTGAGTGTCAACATAATGTTTCTAGAGTGGCATAACACAAATTAATGATTGTGATATATGCTTGCAATGCAATTATTCGATGTAAAATATAATTCTGCAGCTATTTATCACAATGTTTTATATTTTAGTCATTCAATTTTAAAAAATTACAAAATGATCACTAAATTTAATTAAAGGAAATATTTTGGTTTTTTAATATTTTTACAAAAATAAAAACATAATTATATTAAAAAGGTTATTAAATTATATAATATTATTAAATCATATTTAAAAATAATTATATTAAAATATGATTTTATTATTATTTTTATTAAATTATAATTTAATAATAATCCAATTAAAATTTAATAACAATAACTTAAAAAAATTGTTAAGGGTGTTCTGGCCATTTCAGCTTTTTCTATGCTATTACAACCTATATTCCATTCAACCAAACACAAGAATACTATTCCAGTTCTATTCCATTCCATTCAACTAAACAATTGAATTACTAATTACAGCTCTATTCCATTACATCTCTATTATAGTTCTAATCCATTGCAGTCCTATTTCATTTCAATGAACCAAACGTGGTGATATATTGATTTTCTCTGCAATTAACATAATTAATAATAATTACAACATTTCATGAACACATTAACTAATTAATAGAAACTACAAATGATACAACTAAAACTCTAATACTGTAATACATTTCTCTAATATCCACCTAACTGCCTGTCTTTTGACCCTTCACCAAACCTATTTGCAACTTTTAGTTGGCTCCAACACTTATAGAAAAACAACTTAGAAACAATGGTTTTGTGAAGACATCTGCAATCTGATCTGGGCCTAGTATTTGACCAACTATAAGCAGCGTAGCTAGTGGCTTGGCAGAAGCCGACTCCCCCTAAAATGGGAAACTTTTCTATTTAGGTTCTTCAAAAATTTTTAAATTTTAAATTAGTAAAGGTAAAATTGTACTTTGACCCATCTAAAAATGATAAAATTTTAATTTAATCCTTTAAAAATTATAAAGACATTAACTATTAAAATGATGAAATTACATTTTTACTATTATAAAAACTATAATTTAATTTCAACTCCTAACAAAATTTTCTGATTTCGCCTCTGACTAGAAGTGTTCCAACTACAACCTTCTCTCTAACAAAAAAAAATTTCAATTCAACTTGCTTAAATTTAGAATGCAACACTAGATTAGTTACAACAGCTACTGCTCCAAAATTGTCACACCACAAATGGGATTTATCATCCAAAGGAATTTGCAACTCATGAAGTAACGAGTCCGACCACACAATCTCTGTTGTAGCATGAGCCATGCATGACTCAACCTTTGAAGTAGACCGTGGCACAATATGTTATTTCTTGGAGCACCAAGCTACAAGGTTGCAACCAAAGAAGACACAAAACCCAATCGTTGACCTACGATCGTCCACATCAGTTCTCCAGTTTGCATCAGCAAAGCTGACCAAAGACAATCTTGCTGCAGGTGAAATGAAAGAACATACTCCACTGTCCCTTGAAAATATCTTAAAATGCACTTCACAACCTTGTAATGAACATCTAATGGCTTTTGCATAAACTGACAGACATTATTCATAGCAAAAGCAATTTTAGGATTGGCGATGACAATATACTGAAGTGCCCCCATTATACTTCTGTACTCAGACTCATTCTCATTAGGACGACCAACTTGTGTTGGCAAACTACACAAGCTGACCATTGGAGTAGGTAACCTTTTAGCTTGGTCCATATAAATTCTCTTAAGAAGATCTACCACATACTTTCTATGACTCAAAAAGATACCCCTTATTGAAGGGTAAGAAACTTCTATACTAAGAAAGTAACCTAGCTTGCCCAAGTCTTTTAGAGAAAATTGCTTGTTCAGTGATTCAACAAACCCATTAATATAGGCTTCATCGTTTCCTATGATGATTATTTCATTGACATATTCTAACACATAAATCATCACGTCAGTCGTTCTCTTGATAAAGAGAGAAGCATCATATATTGAAGAAACAAAACCACTTGAAAACGAATGGTCCTTCAACTTACCAAATCAGGCCCTTGGAGCCTGTTTTAGACTATGCAGGGCTTTCTTAAGTCTGCAAACCAGTTGCTGACCTCCATTATGATGCTCATAGCCGAGGTGCAAATCCATATAAATTTCTTCAATAAGGTATTGTTAATGTCTACATGTCTTAGGGGCCACTGTTTTATAATTACAATAGTCAAAATAACTCATATTCTGGTTAATTTAACTACAAGACAGAAAGTTTCTTGAAAACTCAAACTCAGCTTCCTGCAAAAATCCTTTGACCACAAGCTTGCCTTTGTATCGAACAATAGCACCATCAACCCCTATTTTAAGTTTGAAGATCCATTTACATCCCACAATTCTTCTATTTGCTAGTAAAAGAACCAACTCCCATGTATTGTTTTTCAACAAAGCCTCATACTCCTCTTATGTAGCCTTTTGTCTACTGAACACCTTGAAAAGCCTTGTGAGTATTGCTTGGTTCTATGTCTTGAAGAGAAGCCACAAACACCTTAGGCTTGAAAATACCACTCTTAAACTCTAAACTCTAAATAGTTAATAGAATCAATTGATCAAATTAATTAACAGAATCAATTAATCAAACCATCACTACAATCGACAATTAACCAATTACCAAATAGAACCATAAATTTTTCAAAAATATAAATTAGATATTAATATTTTTATGAAGAAGCTATATAAAATATAAAGAGATTATTTCTAAAAACGAAACTAATAAAAGTTTTAAATTCAATTAGAAAAATTAGCGAAATTCAAAAATATTTTAGATATATTAAAATCAATTATTAAAGTAATTAATAAATCTTTAATCTCATTTTATAGTGCTGGTTTCATCGCACCTTTTAATCTCATTTTATAAAATTAAAAACTAATTGTCAATCAGAATATCATTAGATTTTCTTCTAATAAAAAAGAATATCATTAGAATTATAAGCAAACCTAATAATGAGTTTCCACAATAAAAAATTCAATAATATCAAATAAGATTATAAGAACAGATATTGACCAAATGCACTCTTCTTCTTTTTTTTTTTCTTTTTTTTTAGGGCAATATGCAATATTTTATATAAAATATTCAGTGTTTTGCAATAAATATTAAACATATTCTAAGAAAAACGTCAGATCAGAACTGAAAAAATAGACAAATGATTTACCTTTAAAACAAAAAGGAAATACAATCTTTTCACGTGAGTTCAATTTCCTTTCAAATTAGACATTTTACAATTATTTTCGTACTAGAATTTGAAATAGGTAATTATTATTGAGGTTTGGATTTTCTTTATTTAAATTAGTTTTTAAATTTAGTAGTTATTTTCATAATAGAATTTAAACTTATAATTATTTTTATGTTTAGGCGTAACTTCTAGAATTTTTAAAGATTAAATTAGACAATAAAAATTATTTAATAATTGTCAAACTTAATTTTAAAAAAAAACTTCAAGTCACAATATAAAAAATTGTCCAATTCAATATCTAGAAACTTTAAACCCAATGCTAGAAAATTTATTAATTTCAATATTTAATAATAAAAAAAGTCAATAGAATTAAAAGAGATTTTATAGCTACTAAAAGTTGGGACTTGAGAAGACTTATGATGATGATGATGTTTTATTCTCCTTTTCTTTAGGTCTCTTCATTGCCATACTGATACGAAGCATTTCAGTGCAGAAGGCTAACAAAGTGTTTTAAAGCCTAGGCCTTGATAAAGTATGCGAGTGCTTGTACGACAGATCTGCCACTGTTTTATATTTGCTTTCATATTTAGTATACTCTTCTTTCTTAGGACCTAAGGTACCCTACAGTTCTTTATTTTGGTTTTTGCGGGTTTCTTTTAAAGGGTGGCAACTGAAACGAGTTTCTAACTGCAGATATTCAGAGGAAAAGAATAGAAAGTAAAAAAAAATAAGGGTTTCATTGATACTGTGTTTCAATGGTCTCGTGAAGACATATTGAATGACAATCTTTACAAGGATCAGGTGTGCTTGCTTTCTTCTCCATCATCATTGAATCTTTGATGTCTATTTTTTTTCATATTCTTTTATCAGTGCAAATATGAGAAAAGTGGATGGGTTGCGTGGGTTTAAGCTCTGGCCTCTGATGCTGATTTAGCACAACCTTGCCGCTATGAACTGTGGCTTTGTTGGAGAAGTTCCTTTTCTTTATCAAACTTTATTTGCAACTTTTGCTATATACTATTAAGGAAGTTGAAACGTTTGCTCTTATATAAAAGAGAAAAATAGCTGTAGTAGTTTTTGGAATATTCTTTCTTCTATCGATTGTGAGTGTTTTTTTCTCATCATTCTGTATTCTATCTTATGTATTTCTTGCTTCTACGCCATGGTAAAAGATACAAGAGATTTTGTTATAGGACTAGTCTGCCAAAATGTTTGTCTGAATCAAAGGTTTAAACCATTGTAACTTTTTCTTCTTTCTCAACCCCGAGTATGTTGACTGTTTTGGATTCATTTGATCTCAATTGTAACAGTTGAAAAAGGATTCCAGTTTCATTTTAGTCAATGGAACAATATGTTGGGTCGTATTTATTAGTATAACTGATAAGTTAGTTAGTCAGTTATAGTTGTTAAGTCAGTTAGCCATTAGCTGTTATTTGCTCCTGCTCACTATTAAAGGAGAGATGTATTCAGCAGTCAAGATATGAAAAGAAGTTATATTCTTCTTGATCAAAATCCTCTTTTAGTTCTTCTTTACTGTAATCTAACATGGTATCAGAAGTCCATTGATTCCTGGTGTTTTTGTTTCCTCATGTCTCATCCCTCTAGCCCGTCAGCTGCACAATCCGCTACTCCAGCAATGTCTTCTTCTCTTGTTGATGGAGGTGTTAATAGTAGGTTTTTCTCTACCAAGAAAATAAGTGTTATTCTTGATGATACTAATTTCTTGTTATGGCGTCAACAAGTTCTTTTGGCGATCAAGACTTACAAACTTCAACAGTTCTTGGATACATGCACAGTTGCACCTCCTTCCCTCGTTCCAGATGCTAATGGTGTTCTTCAGGAGAATCCTGAGTTTGTTAAGTTTGAACAGCAAGATAGTGCACTTGCTTCATGGATTTTATCTTCCGTCAGCCAAGCTGTTCTTCCGCACCTCATTGGTATGGATACTTCTGCTCAAATATGGAATACTATTGTAAGTCTGTATGGTAGCAAAACTACTTCTAGGTTAATGTTTTATAGACGTGCCCTTCATTCTCAGCGTAAGGGTGATTTGTCTATGAAAGAATTTTTTATGAAGATTAAGGGGTACTGCGATAACCTTGCTAGTTGTGGAGAGGCCATTAGTGATCATGAGCACGTCACTGCTATTCTCAATGGCTTACCATCTGAATATGAGTCAGTAATCACAATAATAACTGCCAGTCCAGTTCCGTACAATGCGCAGGGTGTAACTACTATGCTACTTGATGCTGAAGCTCGTCAGCAGATACTCTTGACTGACGTTCCTAGCTCAGCCAACGTAGTGACTCATCAAGCTACTGATTCCACTACGCCTTCACCAGCTTATAGGCCTCCCTCTAATACTCGAGGTCGTGGGTGTGATCGCTCGTCTGGCTCGCGGTTTCAGTGTCAGTTATGTGGCAAGCAGGGTCATCTAGTAGACCGCTGCTACTATCGGTTTGATGCATCATTCAAGAGTGCAAGTTATAGACCCCCTCCACCACTGGCAAATGTTTGCATGTATGGTCTTGGATCTCCTATGGTGCCTTGGTCTCACTCGTCCTCTGTGACACCTTCAAGTGCTCCATCTGTCCCTTCATCAAGTTGGTATTTTTCACCTGCTCCAGCACCTACTTGGCATAATCCGTTTCTAGTCAATGCTCCACAGCCTGTCAGTGCGACTACTTCGGTGCCTACCTCTCAAGCTCTCATAGCGACTCCGGAAGTTGTCAGTGACAATGCTTGGTATCCGGATTCTGGGGCTACTCATCATCTTACTCACTCTCCATCTTCACTAGGTGAAAGCACTTCCTACAACAACCCAAGTAAGCTGTATGTTGGCAATGGTGCTGCTTTGCCTGTTTTATCTTCTAGTCAGTCTTCTCTACTTACTCGTACGAGACCATTATACATGAAATCTTTACTGTTTGTACCTGGTATAACAAAGAATTTGTTGTCTGTCTCCAAGTTCACAAAAGACAATCAGGTGATCTTTGAATTCCTTCTACATAGTGTCGGGTACGTGATCTCAACACTAGGGAGGTACTTCTTCAAGGCTCTGTTCATCATGGTCTCTACAGGTTGCACTTACACGGCTCACCTTACGGTGGATTGCCCTCCGCCCCAGCTCAGTGTTTTACAACAAGTTCGACAGTTCCTATAAATGTCTGGCATGCTAGGTTAGGACATCCTTGCAAAACTGTACTTGCAAAGGCTCTAGCTAGCTGTAATGTACCTCTGGGTTCATCTAATGAATTGTCTCATTGTATTTCCTGTCATTTGGGTAAAGAGCATAAATTGCCATTTCTAAAATCTTCTACACAGTATACTGCTCCCCTTCAATTAGTTGTTGCGGATGTTTGGGGACCAGCACCAGTCCCTTCTAATGGTTTTTACTATTATGTTACCTTTACTGATGCATATACATGTTATACTTGGGTTTATTTTTTGAAGAAGAAATATGAGGTGCTCACTGCTTTCACTCCATTTCATAGACAAGTTGAACGCACTCTGGGTTGTAAACTTCAAACTTTGCAAACAGATAGGGGAGGAGAGTTTCAAGTGTTGAAGTTGTACTTGGCTCAACATGGAATTGTGCATAGGTTTGCTTGCCCCTATACGTCTGCACAAAATGGTATTGTTGAACGCAAGCACAGACAAATAGTAGAAGTTGGTCTCTCTATGCTGGCCCATGCAGCAATGCCATTGTCCTACTGGAATGATGCTTTTAGCAGTGCTGTCTTTTTGATCAACAAGTTACCTTCCCACCCTCTTGATCATGTTTCACCATATGAGAAATTATTTCAAGTACCTCCAAACTACTCATTTCTGCATGTCTTTGGGTGCATGTGTTTCCCTAATCTCCGGCCCTATAACTCTCATAAATTACAATTTAGATTCACACTATGTACATTTTTGGGATACTTTCCGTTACACAAAGGCTACCGGTGTCAAAATAGTAGTGGTCGGGTATATGTGTCTCGTCATGTCACCTTTAATGAGACTGTTTTTCCTTTTAAACCCGTCACCTCAAAGTTGGTCACACAATCACCTCCATCCTAGACTAGCTCTCGCTTACTTGTTTTATCTTCAAATTCTCCTTCCAATACTCGCCCACCAACTGTTCCTAGTTATTTACCATCATGCCCTCATTGTCAGCTGCATCCCAATCAAAATTTCCTAGTCCAGTATGTTCTTCACCAACCTCTGTTCATAGCATCTCCAATACCAACCAATGCAACCAACCACTTCCACCAGCCTATGTTCCACCTAATTCTCACCCTATGATTACTCGTAGTAAAGTAGGGATTTTTAAACCTAAAGCTTATATAAGTACGGCATAGAGTTCTACTGATCACACACCTGCTGACATCCATGAAGCAATGACTAGTGAATCTTGGAAAGCTGCAATATATAATGAGTTGCATGCACTTCTTCAAAATCGCACATAGAGCCTCTGTTCGCTGCCTAACAACAGAAGAGCAATTGGTTGTAAGTGGATATTTAAAGTAAAGAAGATGGCTGATGGTTCTGTCGAGCAATACAAAGCTCGTTTGGTTACCAAAGGTTTCTCACAGCATGCTGGAGTTGATTTTCAAGATTTCTTCAGTCCTGTAGTTCGAGCAGCTACTATTCAAACCATTCTTGCTGTTGCGGTCATGAAAGGATGGCCATTGAGACAAGTGGATGTCAACAATGCTTTCCTCAACGGGGAGTTAACAGAGGAGATTTACATGACTCAGCCGCCTGGATTTGAAGAGGTAGGCCCAAATGGTCAGAAGTTAGTTTGTAAGCTCAATAAGGCTCTCTATGGCTTAAAGCAAGCTCCTCGGGCATGGTTTCAAATGCTCAAACAGTACTTGGTTGGTCAGTTTGGGTTTCATGCATCAAAGGCTGATCCTTCGTTATTCATTTGAATCACTTCAGACAGTCATTTGTTCCTTATGGCATATGCAGATGATATTGTGCTCACAGGCAGTTCTAGTAAGGAAATTGATAGTGTTGTTCAACAACTTCATCTCAAGTTTGCTCTTTAAGTCATGGGCCAGCTCAACTTTTTCTTGGGTGTTGCTGTACTTCACACTTCTCAGGGATTGTTACTGAATCAAAAGAAATACATTACTGAGATCCTCCATAAGACTGGGATGGCAGGAGCGTCCACTACACCAACTCCCATGGTAAACCTTCCTAAGCTTGTTGCTTCTGATGGCAGTCCCTTACTTAATGATGGACATCTGTATCGCAGTGTTGTTGGTATGCTCCAATATGTTTGCATCACTCGACCTGATCTGTCTTTTTGTGTCAATAAACTTAGTCAGTATATGAATTCTCCAAGTGAGTCTCATTGGAAGGCGGTCAAACGAGAGTTAAGGTATCTCATTGGCACTTTAGATCATGGTCTATATTTCTCAAAGAGACAGTTCGCATTAGTTAGCTATTTTGATGCTGACTGGGCATCCTCCGTTGACGATCGACGCTCCACCACTGGTTATATTGTTTACTTAGGGGCGAATCCTGTTGCTTGGTGCTCCAAGAAGCAACCAGTTGTATCCAGATCCTCATCTGAAGCTGAATATCGGAGCTTAGCCAATTGTGTGTCTGAGTTACTGTGGGTCAAGCAGTTGTTAGAGGAACTCCACATACCCCTATGTCAACTCCCTGTGGTCTGGTGTGATAACACCTCTACTGTCTCGATGGCTGCAAATCCCACGCATCATGCCCGAGTTAAACACGTGGAGATTGACCATCATTTCGTTCGTGAGAAGGTCATTGATGGCACATTGCAAGTTAATTTTGTTCCATCTAAAAAACAAATTGCAGATGTCCTCACCAAGCCCATCACGCCCAAGCAGTTTGTTCTTTTTCGCCATGCACTTCGAGTTTTGGCTACTAACACCGTTGTTTAGGGACAAAAAATTTTTTTTACAAGACCAGAAGAATATTAGTACAACTGATAAGTTAGTTAGTCAGTTATAGTTGTTAAGTCAGTTAGCCATTAGCTGTTATTTGCTCCTGCTCACTATTAAAGGAGAGATGTATTCAGCAGTCAAGATATGAAAAGAAGTTATATTCTTCTTGATCATAATCCTCTTTTAGTTCTTCTTTACTGTAATCTAACAGTATTGACATTTCTTAATGTGTATATGTCACATGGAACATTGTTTTATGATGTGGATGTTGATTACTGGAAAAGCAGAGATCATCAGAAGAAATTATGCAAAATATTGCCTGAAGATGTTTTCGTGATAGCAGATGTGAAACCCGAAACCGCTTCTGATTTACAAAGGATATACAGACGTAGAACTTGGACTTTTGGCCTTGTCACAAGATTTAGCAAAGACAACAATGATGATAATAGCTCAGCCACTTCCTTCAGAGTGAAAGCATCGCAAGACATTGTTTTTAAAGATGAAATGTAGAAATCACCATTTGTTATTAACCTGACAAACGTAACCACAAACACCCGAAGGTGGAATGCACTGCAAAAGAAGAGAAACTTGAAGTTTATTAAAGAAGTTTTGTGCACTGATCAAATGGTATGGAATCAAATGACATCAATGTTTGATATTTGCTTTTGTGAATGTGCCGTTATACTGGATAATTTGGTATTGTTTTTCATCATTAGTGGTTACTTATGATGCAAGTGGCCATCCTTACTATGCATCATGTAGTATGTTCATTCTTTGTGTTAACTTGAGACATTGCGTGTGTCCAACGCGATTAATGTACCATGAGTCTTGCATCACTTTTTCCATTTATTTTTCATGTTTGTATAACCCTTTTGCATAAAATTTATTGTTATTACTTGAGGACAATATTTGAGAAATCTTATCAAATTTCATGTTGCATGCAGGGAGCTCAAAGATGCAGTCTTTGTTCTTCAGAGGCTGGTGCAAACTAGAATGATGTTTTTCTGACAAGTTTTCTATCTAAAATGAATGAATCTAAAAAGAAGACAGTGTTGGCTTGTCTCAACAAAATGCAGTGCAACCCCAAGTCTCAGGTGGAACTTATTTGGGGGCCCCCAGAAATTGGGAAAACTAAAACTGTAAGCGTGCTGCTGTTTGCACTAGTGAGAGTGAAATATAGGACACTCAGTTGTGCTCCAACAAATATTGCAATTATAGAAGTAGCTGCACGTGTGTTAAAGCTGGTAAAAGAAGCCAACAAAACATGCTCTGTGGCTGATGATCAGTTTTGTTCTGTGGGAGACATCCTCTTATTTGGGAGTAAAGAGAGTCTTAAAGTTGATTCTGAGACCGAAGAATATTTCTAGATTATCGTGTAAAAAGGCTTAGAGAGTGCTTTGGGCCTCTAGGTTGGCGGCAACGTTTTACTTCAATGATAACATTTCTTGAAGATTACTTCTCTCAGTACCGTATTTTCTGGGAAAAAGAAGCCATCAAAAAAGGAAACATTGTAGTGAACATGAAAACCGGAGGAAAGAATCTGGCAGTGAGATTGTAAGAAGGGAGACACAAAACATTCCTTGAATATGCAAGAGAAAGATTTGCCCCTACAGCATTACCACTGAGGTGTGTGTCAATTTTATACACTTGTATATCCAAAACCTACTTTCAGGGGCATAAGTACCAAGACCTTGAAACTCTTTTAGGCCTGCTCAATTCATTAGAAACATGCCTGTTTTTTGATGGTATATCTTCTGAAGAAGCGGAGGATCTCCTTTTACACTCAAATGATGATAAATTACTTCCCCAAAATCTTTGTGATCCTGCACGTTTGTTGTGCTCAGTAAGAAGTTAGTGTCTTTCAGTTCTGAAAGCCCTCCGTGATTCTTGTTGGGTTTTTTTTATCACAAAAACAAGAACAAAAGATCTAAAACTTTGTGTTGAAAGATGAAAACAGAAGCAAAGACAGATGTTGAAGGAGAAAACAAAAAAATTGACTTCTCTCTTACATTTTTGTTAAAGAAAAATGTACATATATAATACTATTACATTAAAAGAGCAATAAATTTAACTTGTGCAAGTAAACAAAATTTAAAAACATTATAATGATAACCTAGGATTTGTCTAAAATTTAAGTACTTGACCAACTTTATCCAGTCAAAAAATTTCTGTCAAATCATATATAGGTCGCTTGTTACAAAAGACGTACTTCATCCGGACAACATACGGTACATTTGTATGCTATTGTATTTCATCCGGGTAATATACATATTGCTGTTTGTTGCCATTTTTTAACACTCCTCCTTGGCTACTAGGCAGCAGAGTCCAATTTCCTTCTTCAAATACTCAAACCTTTCTTCTCAAAGTTTACTCGTAAACAGTCCTTGTACCATTACAGCAAACTTCACTACAGCGAAAAATAGGCCTACCTTCCCAATAATGGTTGCTACTCCATTTAATTTCACCTGCAATAGGATCTCATTATCTTCCCATTTATTAAGTGTTGCCATTAATTTACCCCATTACTTTCTCATCCCAACAGAAGTAACCATCATTTTAGATGATCCATTTTGAAACTTAGTACCAGATAGCATAAAAGGATTGTCAGCATTCACCATGATCGGCTCACTCTTCCCTGTTAAACTCGACTCATCTATTAGCACAGAAAACCCCGAGACGAAAAGACCATCGACAGGGACTTGGTCACCAATATTGAGATGTACAATATCACCAGGATGCAAATCATATATAGACATTTTCTGCCTAATGCATTTCTTGTTACTTGAATGGTGATTTTCTTTTTCTCCTTGTCCAAATCTTGAACTGTAATGATTGACGATAATCACTAGTCACTGTGACAATAACGACCAACAAGATACTTGCGACAATCCCAAGTCCATCATGAGTTTCTTTTGGCCATCCTTCTATTATTAACCCAACTATCAATGTGACAGCCCTAAAGTGACCCTAGTCGGAAAGCGGTTTCGGGACCGCTAGACCGAGTCACCAAATTATTTGAATGTGATAATTATTGCCTAAAATATGTGAATATAAATGTGTGAAAGTTTTAAGCTTCGATTTAGTTAATTGCATGTGAATTTAGTTGATAGGACTTATGTGAGAAAATTTAGAAATGTGCTAGGCAAATGCAAGTGGCCTAATAGTGCATGTAATCAAAGGGGTGGACTTGCATGTCAATTTCCCCCCATTTAAGTACTAGTGGCCGGCCATGACAAGGGATGATGGGCAAAACATGTCATGAAACATGTTGTGTTAATGGAAGAATAAAATAAGAAGCATGGGCAATAAACTAATAAGAAATTGAAGGAAGAAAACAAAGAGAAAAAATGTGTTCATCATTCTCATGCATGACCAAAAAAAAAAAGAAGAGAAAAGCTCTCATGTTGTTCTTGGCCGAATAGGAGAAAGAAAAAGAAGGAAAAAGAGCTTTGAGGAAATCGGCTATGGTGGTTTGATAGACTAAGGTATGTTTGATGATGTTCCATGAGATGCATGCATGTTTTAGTAGTTAGCTTGAGTTCTAAATAGCCCATGGTTCAAATCTTTACTATGTCATGGAGATGATATTCGGCCAAGGTGGATTGGTGTTGATATCATTTGCATGCTAAAAGTGAAGCTTTGTAATGGTGCATGTGATGGTGGATTGATGATTCTTGAATCTTCTTTTTAGCATTTTTGAGTGAGACATTAAGTTCTTTGTTTAACCATGACCAAAAATTGAAATGGTATGGTGTTGTGATGCATTTGGCCATGGTAGGAAGTAGAAGGGAAAATATGGTTGTTGTTAGATGAAGTAGAGTCTAACAAATGAGCACATATGTGCATTAGTTGCTAGATGGAGAAGAATCGGCTAGCAAGTTGTGTGCTAAGGCCGAGTATAATTTTTGTATATTAATGAGTAATGCATGTGTTGAATTGATGGAAAGGGAGAGGATGCTTTACTAGTGTATATATGTGTATGGGCCAAGTTTTGAACTTGAAACAAAATGGTGTTTAGTCAATACAAGTGACCATACTTGTAGAATGTATTGAGTGTTGCAATCGGCCTCAACATAGACATGTATGTTCGGCCACATGAATGAGTACATAGGTTGATGTGTTGTTCGGCCATAGGTAAGCATATTGAAGGCTTTATCTTGACTTAGAAAATTCGGCTAAGGAGAGTATTAACTAATGTTTTGAGTTTGATTCATGATTCCGTACATATGTGACTTTAATGTCTAATGGATATATGTGGGCCAAGTGCCTTGAGTTCCTCTTTTCGATGCTCAAATGATTAAATCAATTTATTTGTTAAATTAAGCTCAAGAGCAAAGGGGAACTAAATCCGATAAAGGGAAGGAAAAAGTGGTCGAATAGCCATCGGAATCGTTCGACAACATCCGAGGTAAGTTTTCGAGTAATGGGACTTAAATTATGATTCGATTAGATTATGTCTTAAGTAAATCAAAATCATGCTCTTATATGTGGTTATTGAGCCGAAATTGTAAATGTGATAAGTGTCTTGTGTTTGAGCTGTGGTAATGAAAATGAAATATGAATGTGTCATGATTTATTGATATATGTGCATGGTTACTCGAATGATATCCGGGCTAAGTCCCGAAGGGTTTTGTGCTAAGCGACTACATCAGACTAAGATCCGAAGGCATTTGTGCTAGCGACTATATCCGGGCTAAGTCCCGAAGGCATTTATGCTAGTGACCATATCCGGGTTAAGACCCGAAGGCCTTGTGCGAGTGGTTATATCCGGCTAAACCCTGAAGATGCTTGATTTGGGAACGAGCGATCTTGCTGTAAAAATTTAAATTAATACGCTCGTAAAATCCCAGCGATGAGGTATGTTTCGTGTGTGCTTTGAATTAGTTGATCCCTTACAAATCTGTATTCGCTCAGTCGATAAATGAGCTACCGGCCTTTGGCTAAGTTGATCTTTTATGTATGAACATAAGGGTTGGTAATGTGAAGTAAGTATGATATTGAGAATTTGTGCATATGAAATTATCCGTTTAGCTATATGAATGCTATACTTTTGTTGTGCTGGAATCCCTTGCTCAAAACTTACTAAGCATAAATTGCTTACTCCGTTTCTTTGTTTTTCTGTTTTATAGATTTTGGCTCGTCAGCTATCGGACTCGGGATTTTTGGAAGTCGAAGTCTCCCACACTATCAAAGCCCCCTTTTGGTACAATTTTGGTTGAACTTTGAAATGGCATGTATAGGACTACCCTTTTGTTGTTGGTCATGTACCCTTCGGTTTTGTGTAAATTTGGATAGCCATGCAAAAATGGCTTAAATATACTTTGATCATAGCATTATAATCGTTTTGTATGTTGTCTGTCGAGAGGTATGGAAATGTTGGTAACGGTTAGCCATGGGAATGGTTATTCATGATCATTTTTTGTATATGTATTGCAAACTCTAGTTGATCCATGGAGGATCATGAAATAGGTAAAGTTTACCTTAAAAACAGATGCTGGCAGCAGCAGTGATGTGGATGTGAAAAATCACTAAAAATAGTAGGAATGGAATTAAATAGTGAATAAATTATGTAAATGAACCTTGATGAATCTATTTTCATATGGAAAAAACGAAATGGTCATATGAGTTGTATGTTCAGAGATAATTAGGTTTTCGTGAAACAGGGCCAGAACGGTTTCTGGATTCCCTGTTCCGACTTTGGAAATTCATTATAAATTAACCAGAGATAATTAGGAGTCATGCAATATATGTATAGATTCCTCTCTGAGTCTAGTTTCTATAGAAACAAACGGCATCAGTATTGAAGCTCTGTGCAGGGAGATATCCAAATCGTAATGCATGAAGGTCAGTGTAGTCGTACCCTGTAACAGGGGAGAGTTTAACTAATAAACTGTACTAATTGGCCCAACCAAAAATTCTAGAAAAAAATATGTAGATGGACATATGAGTCTAGTTTCAGGGAATAATACGAAACTGATTTTCTAGTTGTGAAACTCAAGATATGATTTTAAGGTGACAGTGACGCAGTTAGCCAACTGCCTGGAAATTTTTAAAATGGACTGCGATAGTAAGCGAATTTAGTCTGTGAACCCCTCGTGTCCGACTCCGGCAACGGTCTCGGGTACGGGGTGTTACAATCAATGACACCAAAGCACACACACCAAGGATCATGACAGTCATATCTTGAATAGCTTCCCAAACAAATACCAAGAACCCCTTAACTTCAGCCTCAGCAAATTTATTGATTTCATACACATCTTTTCTTTTATTCAACAGGCTGGAATTGGAACTTAACCCATTAGTGGTCGATGTGGAGAGCTTTTCAGCTATACCATCCACTCCATCATGAATCTTTTGTTTCTTTACATCCTAACATTCCACAATGGATCCTAACTCATTATGCCATAAACTAACTGTGTTAGTAGCACTAGTATAGGCTTTCTTTTCCAACTGATTCATGTTTAACACAAAACATCTTTTAGTCATAGCCACTGTGACTAATTCTTGACTGAGTGGATCTTCAATAATGCAAGAGTTATTCTTAAAAACAAGTGACTAACCCTTTTCAATTAACTGGCCAACACTAAGTAGGTTTTGGTCTATGTCAGGCACAAAAGGTACATCTGAGATTGCTTTGTTACTTGAACAAGTGTTGATCACAATATTTCCCTTGCCTCTAGCTTTAATCAGGTTCCCATTGCCAATCCTGATCTTTGAGGCAAAGCTTCTATCTAGGTCCTTGAATAGCTTTTCATCAGCTGCCATATAGTGTATGTAGCCACTATTCACTAGCCAGTTCTTTTTTACTTTGCTTTGAGGCTGTAAAGTATGAGGCAGTGAAGATATGCTCCTCCCGAGCTTGAAAGTCTTCAGCAGCCTGAGCTTGCATTTGCTACTAAGCTTGTGCCTTCTCTTTGCTCTTACATACCTTTTCAATATGGCCAAACTATTTGCAGCTTCTGCACTGGACGTCTGGCCTATACCAATATACTTCACTTGGATGACTTATCCTTCTGCAGTGTGGGTAGTAGGGTGGATATCTTTTTTTACCATCTGATCTAGGCTTGTTTGACCAGGATTCTTTTCCTTTGTATGCAGAGGAGCTCAAGGCTAGTCTGCTTTTGGCTTGGAAGGCACCTTTTTGATGCTCTTCTTGCCTGTTGGCCCTCCTTTGCTCAAGTGTATACAAGGAGTTTACCAAGTCAGACAATAAGATGGATGATAAGTCCCTCGAGTCCTCAAGTGATGAGATTTTTTACTCAAATTTTTAGGGAGAGTTGTAATGACCTTTTTAACAACTCTACTCTCTCTAAAATCATCACCAAGGAGCCTAATTGTGACACCCCTAAAGTGACCCTAGTCGGAAAGCTGTTTCGGGACCGCTAAACCGAGTCACCAAATTATTTGAATATGATATTTATTGTCTAAAATATGTGAATATGAATGTGTGAAAGTTTTAAGCTTTAATTTAGTCGACTGCATGTGAATTCAGCTAATAGGACTTATGTGTGACACTTTTGAAATGTGATAGGTTAATCTATAGGATCTATTAGTGCATGTAATAAAAGGGTGGACTTGCATGTCAATTTCCCCCTTAATTTAGTAGTGGCCGGCCATGACAAGGAAGGAGGACAAAATGTTATGGGCAAAACATGTCATAAACATGTTTTGTTAGTGATTTATGTTAGGGAAAAATAAAATAAGGAGTATGGGATACAAAATATATGCCTTTTATATTAATAAATTAAATGTTAAATGAATAAATAATATGAACTCATATTAAAAGAAATAGGTGATAAAAACAAAGTTGGTTCATCTTTTTCTTCCTTCATTGCCGTACCTAAAGAAAGAAAAGAAGAAATTGAAGTTAAGGCATTTGGTCACCTTTAAGTGGATTAAGGTATGTTAATGCTCTATCATTGAAAATCTTTGTATATTTGGAGTGGCCATCAAGTATAGAAGCTAGCTCATGGCAAATGTTTTTTTGTAAAGTTAAGAAGATGACATTCGGCCATGGATGGTTGTATTTCTTTGATGTCGTTTTTGATGCTTTAGGGTATTGAGGGTTGATTATAGATGAGGTGAGTTTCTTGATTTAAAATTTGATGGATGTTAAGCTAGTTAGGCAACCAAAGGTTCAATATTTTTTGTTATGTGGTTATATGTGCATTTCGGCCATGGTCTTTGCTTGAATTTGAGATTTGTAATGTGATTTTCCTAAATTGTCTATGAATTTTGGTTGTTGATTTCATGGTAATGGTATATTGAATCCATGACTTGAATCCATGAAAATTTAGTAAGGTTGCATTCGGCAACTTGCTTGGAATTAAGAAATGATGTCTAAGCTTAGGTGATTTCGATGATGATATATATATATTCATAAGTATATTTAGTTGATTCGGCTTTGGTATTTGCATAGATAAAATATGTGTGAAGTTAGTTGTTGTGTTTGGTTAAGGTACTATAAATAGCTTATGATTAATTTATCTCTGGTAAGTTTCATGTATGATATGCTATGGCTTTGAGAATGCATTTTATAAATTAGTTCGAAAAGGAGTGAAATAACAATTATATGTTTGACTATGTATTGGATATTTTGGTTTGGTTTGTCAATGCAATGTATGCGCTTAGGTTATGCTTAAATGGTTAGTGGAAGTAAATGATGTAATGTCAACCATAATTTTATATGTTAACAAATATTATGCTATTTGTTATGATTGGTATGAGTTAAAATGCGGATGTGTATAGATAAGCAAAAGGATATGTTTAGTATTTAGTTAAAGTAACGAAATTGTACTAAAGAGAGTATTAATGCATGTTTGGTACTTGAGATGATTGAGGTGGTGATCTCGAAGCTAAATGTTATAAGGAATAAGTGTATTTCTTGCTAACCGAATCATAATATAATCGAATGTGGTTTTACACAATAGTGATGTGATAAGTTTAAATTTGGTTCATTAGCTCAAGAACTCAAGGAAACAAAGTCGGATCGTGGAAAAAGGGAAATTGGTCGAATAGTTGGAATTGACGTACATTAGCGATCGAGGTAAGTTTTAAGTATTAAAGCCTATAATGTGATTGAGTATGATATGTTAAGCACATATTAAAAGAATCATAACTCTATTGTAAATTTTTATGCATATAGCCTAATGGCTATTATGAAGTATAGGTAAGTTATTGATGTGATATGTTGCCAAATGGATATGATATCATGAAGTGCTAAAAGGATATGTCAGAAGAGTAAATTTGTGATAAACCTGCTTAGGACAGCAGCAGTAACATGAATTTAGAAAATCACCATAAATTGTTGGAGTTGAATTAGAGGCTGAATAAATTATGAAATTAAATCTTAATGAGTCTAGTTTCTTATAAAAGAAACCGTGTAAGAAAATTAATTTCCGATAATGAGATATTTAAAGTTGTGTGAGACGGTGTCAGAATGACTCCGAAATCCCCTGTTCTGTATTTAGAAAATCATTATAAATTGTACAAAAATGGTTATAAGATAAAATTTATATGCTTAGACTCCTTAATGAGTCTAGTTTCAAATGAAATCAAATACAACACATTTTGAATTCTTTAAAATGAGAAATTTGATTCGTAGTGAAGAGTGGTCAGATTAGTCAAACAGTGAAACAGGGGAAACTTTAAGAAAAATCTGGTATTGATTGGCCAAACCTAAAATTCTGGAAATTTTATGGATGGAATATATACGAGTCTATATTCAGGAAAAATTAGCGTCAAGTGATTTGGAGTTTTGTAGCTCCGGTTATAAATAATTTAGTGACCATTTCTCAGGAAAACAGCTCGTAGTGAATATGTGATTTTGTTGTAAACATGGGTAAAACTTGTTTTAGTTGCTCATAAGCTATTGATTAAACCCATACTTGAATTCTAAATCGTGGTATTGTAAGCTTATGAGTATTCGAATATGAAATGATAGTATATGTGGTATGTGAAGTATATTTGAATAAATGTGAAAGTGTATATATATGTGATAAGGCCGAATGGCCAATGTGATGAATGTGAAAGTGTATATATGTGATAAGGCCTAATAGCCGATGTGATGAATGTGAAAGTGTATATATATGTGATAGGGCCTAATGGCCGATGTGATGAATGTGAAAGTGTATATATATGTGATAAGGCCTAATGGCCGATGTGATGAATGTGAAAGTGTATATACGTGATAGGGCCTAATGGCCGATGTGATGAATGTGAAAGTGTATATATGTGATAAGGCCTAATGGCCGATGTGATGAATGTGGAAGTGTATATATATGTGACAGGGCCGAGTGGCCAACGTGATGGATGTGAAAGTGTATAAATGTGATAAGTCCCGAAGGGCATTTGTGTCAGTACTATATCCGGGTTAAAACCCCGCAGGCTTTATGCGAGAATATTATCACTGATTAATGTCCGTAAGCTTCGTGCTCGTACTATATCCGAGCTCTAAAGACCCGATGACTACGTGTGGGGATTTTGTCCGGGTAAGACCCGATAACTTCGTGTGGAGATTATGTCCGGGTAAGACTTCGTAATAACAATTGCTTATAAATATACTCAATGCGAAAGGTTAAACAGGTATGTACTCCAAGTTTATATGTGAGCTTGATTTGCACTAAATCATAAGGTAGTTATGTGATGCATACGAGAGCAATGTATGAGACTATTCCTATGATTATGTGACATCGGATCAGTGTGAGAGGTTATGTGAAATCATACGATATATCTATGTCACATGAGCTCGCTTTTATGTGAAAGTTTATCTGCCTATTGTATATGATGAGATGTGCATATTCGGTAAAGGGATGGTATGCCCGAAGGAAGAGTGAAATAAAAATACGAACAACTATGTTATAATTTGATTGTTATCTGTTGACACTGCTTAAAACTTACTAAGCATTGTAATGCTTACTCCGTTTACTCTGTTTCCTCTGTTTTATAGATCTCATTTGGAAGCTACAGGCTCGGGGATCGTCAGCAACTAGTCACACTATCACTATCCATTGTTTGGTACTGCTACGTTTTGGATTATCTTATGGCATGTATAAAATAGACTAGTGGCGGAAGAATATTTTGGTTAATGTGTATAGCCATGCGAAAATGGCTTATATATGTTTGAGCATAATGTTATAATCTTTTGGTATGGAATGGTTAATCGCTATCATAATTGGTGCTATTTATGCTAAAAGGGCTAGTTGAATCATGGAAACTATGAAATAGGTAAAGTCTACCTTAAAGGCAGATGCTGGCAGCAGCAGTGATGTAGATTTGGAAAATCACTAAAAATATTAGGATTGGAATTAAATAGTGAATAAATTATGTAAACGAACCTTGATGAATCTATTTTCATAGGAAAGTAACAAAACGATCATATGGACAGTGTGTTAAGAGATATTCAGGTTCTTGTGAGACAGGGCCAGAACAGTTTCTGGATTCCCTGTTCCGACTTTGGAAATTCATTATAAATTAACCAGAGATAATTAGGAGTCATGCCATATATGTATAGATTCCTCTCTGAGTCTAGTTTCTATAGAAACAAACTTCATCAGTATTGAAGCTCTGTGCAGGGAGATATCCAAGTCGTAATGCGCAAAGGTCAGTGTAGTCGATCCCTGTAACATGGGAGACTTTGACTAATAAACTGTACTAATTGGCCCGACCAAAATTTCTAGAAAAAAATATTCAGATGGGCATATGAGTCTAGTTTCAGGGAAAAATTACGAAACTGATTTTCGAGTTGTGAAACTCAAGATATGATTTTAAGGTGACAGTGTCGCAGTTAGCCAACTGCCTGGAAAATTTTAAAATGGATTGCGATAGTAAGCGAATTTAGTTTGTGAACCCCTCGTGTCCGACTCCGGCAACGGTCTCGGGTACAGGGTGTTACAATTTTATTGGTATCAGAGCTACGGTTTAGTCGATTCTAGGACTAATGTAGCACGCGTGAGTCTATTTATACATGCCATAAAGTGATAAAATGATAGTGTGATGATTTTTGGCTATTAAAATGTGTTTGCTGTATTGCAATGAATCCTGATCCCGATCGAGCTGTAGCAAGCTTCTGACTATGAGAATTTGCGATATAACTTCACTTAGATATGCCTAAATTATTAAGTTGATCAGGTACGTATCATGTACTCGTATTTGAATTTCGATTTGGATTGAAATATAGGGGTATAAGTGATGCAATTTTGAAGGAGTGTTATGACTATAAATGTGGTTTTGTATATGGCTATGGAACTGGAAGTTGAATGGTCGATAAGCATGTTGTGTTTGTATTCAAGTAATGTAAATGATATACTAATGTGTATTGCTAAATGTGTATATGTATGTAGAGACGAAATTGTCGAATGTAAAAAGGAAGTGAACCGTATAGAGTGGTTGGTTTTCAGCACTAAGTGTCCGGGCAATAAGTGTTCACGGTTGTGAGATTGGCACTAAGTGTGCGGGCAATAAGTGTTCACGGTTGTGAGATTGGCACTAAGTGTGCGGGCTTGAAATGCATGGCACTAAGTGTGCGAGTTTAAAGTACATGGCACTAAGTGTGCGTGGTTGATTAGTAAGCACTATGTGTGCGAACCCACTATATATATATTTTCTATCAATTATTTATATTAAGGGTGCGACCTTACCGAGTTGATTTCGGACAACGGAAAGGGGTAAGTTCTTGAGTAATAGAGCTTAAATTATGATTTGATTAGATCATGTTTTAAGCAAATCAAAATCATGCTCTTTGTGTGTGGCTATTGAGCCGAAATTGCAAGAATGATAAGTGTCTTGTGTTTGAGTTTTGCTAATGAAAATGAAATACGAATGTGTCATGATTTATTGTTAAATGTGCATGGTTATTCGAATGATGTCCGGGCTAGGTCCCGAAGAGCAATCATGCTGGTGACGTGTATTCGGGCCTTCGTGCCTAGTAGGCTTCGGGGCGGTAATTTGAGTAAAGTTTAAATATTCATTACTATACGAATTCAAATTTAAATGAGATGATATGTTTAAAAGTGTACATACATGATGTTTATAGACTTGGTTAAGTCATATCAATGTGTATTAACGAACGAATAAGAGCACTATGTATGTGAATAATTGGAGGCACGGTGTGTGTGCGAATTCCTTTAACCGAGCACTATGAGTGCGAGATCGGTCAGTGGGCACTAAGTGTGTGAAGTGGAATTCATGTAAGACCTCGTTTGGGACGGAGGCATTGATTTGAGATAGTGTGTAAGACCATGTCTGGGATATGGCATCGGCTCGATATGTGAGAATATGTAAGACCATATCTAGGATATGGCATTGTAAGAGCTATATGTGCTATTGCTGAATGGACACTATTTTGTTAATCTTGTTCAAGAAATTATTTTGATTAAGTTTCGACATTCGAAAGTTTGAAAGAATTTTTGATGAATATTGATAATTTTGGATATACGAGTTATGCGGTAGAATAAATCTCATGCCAGTGTATTATATTAGGCTTTATGCCTATTCGACTGTATACGGGTAACGTTAACTATGATTGAATGTGCTAAATGAACAAATATGTGGGTTGATGATGTGAATTATACATGTTAATATGTGCTTAATATGTGTTTGAAATGCATTTGTGAATTAAATTAAGTGATTATTGCTTATGAAATCAAGAAAATGAGATATATGTGCATACTTGTAGAAATGTTTATGTATTTGTTTTAAGATAAGAAAATGATTTTTATGGATTGATGCGAAATCAGTAATGAATTACAATTGCTATTGGTGAGCGAATGTTTATATGGATATAATTCAATAAGAGGATGTTATCCTAAACTATGCATCGGTAGAAATTTTCGGGGACAAAAATCCCTAAAGGGGGGAAGAGTTGTGACACCCCTAAAGTGACCCTAGTCGGAAAGCTGTTTTGGGACCGCTAAACCGAGTCACCAAATTATTTGAATATGATATTTATTGTCTAAAATATGTGAATATGAATGTGTGAAAGTTTTAAGCTTCGATTTAGTCGACTGCATGTGAATTCAGCTAATAGGACTTATGTGTGACACTTTTGAACTGTGATAGGTTAATCTATAGGATCTATTAGTGCATGTAATAAAAGGGTGGACTTGCATGTCAATTTCCCCCTTAATTTAGTAGTGGCCGGCCATGACAAGGAAGGAGGACAAAATGTTATGGGCAAAACATGTCATAAACATGTTTTGTTAGTGATTTATGTTAGGGAAAAATAAAATAAGGAGTATGGGATACAAAATATATGCCTTTTATATTAATAAATTAAATGTTAAATGAATAAATAATATGAACTCATATTAAAAGAAATAGGTGATAAAAACAAAGTTGGTTCATCTTTTTCTTCCTCCATTGCCGTACCTAAAGAAAGAAAAGAAGAAATTGAAGTTAAGGCATTTGGTCACCTTTAAGTGGATTAAGGTATGTTAATGCTCTATCATTGAAAATCTTTGTATATTTGGAGTGGCCATCAAGTATAGAAGCTAGCTCATGGCAAATGTTTTTTTGTAAAGTTAAGAAGATGACATTCGGCCATGGATGGTTGTATTTCTTTGATGTCGTTTTTGATGCTTTAGGGTATTGAGGGTTGATTATAGATGAGGTGAGTTTCTTGATTTAAAATTTGATGGATGTTAAGCTAGTTAGGCAACCAAAGGTTCAATATTTTTTGTTATGTGGTTATATGTGCATTTCGGCCATGGTCTTTGCTTGAATTTGAGATTTGTAATGTGATTTTCCTAAATTGTCTATGAATTTTGGTTGTTGATTTCATGGTAATGGTATATTGAATCCATGACTTGAATCCATGAAAATTTAGTAAGGTTGCATTCGGCAACTTGCTTGGAATTAAGAAATGATGTCTAAGCTTAGGTGATTTCGATGATGATATATATATATGTATTCATAAGTATATTTAGTTGATTCGGCTTTGGTATTTGCATAGATAAAATATGTGTGAAGTTAGTTGTTGTGTTTGGTTAAGGTACTATAAATAGCTTATGATTAATTCATCTCTGGTAAGTTTCATGTATGATATGCTATGGCTTTGAGAATGCATTTTATAAATTAGTTCGAAAAGGAGTGAAATAACAATTATATGTTTGACTATGTATTGGATATTTTGGTTTGGTTTGTCAATGCAATGTATGCGCTTAGGTTATGCTTAAATGGTTAGTGGAAGTAAATGATGTAATGTCAACCATAATTTTATATGTTAACAAATATTATGCTATTTGTTATGATTGGTATGAGTTAAAATGCGGATGTGTATAGATAAGCAAAAGGATATGTTTAGTATTTAGTTAAAGTAACGAAATTGTACTAAAGAGAGTATTAATGCATGTTTGGTACTTGAGATGATTGAGGTGGTGATCTCGAAGCTAAATGTTATAAGGAATAAGTGTATTTCTTGCTAACCGAATTATAATATAATCGAATGTGGTTTTACACAATAGTGATGTGATAAGTTTAAATTTGGTTCATTAGCTCAAGAACTCAAGGAAACAAAGTCGGATCGTGGAAAAAGGGAAATTGGTCGAATAGTTGGAATTGACGTACATTAGCGATCGAGGTAAGTTTTAAGTATTAAAGCCTATAATGTGATTGAGTATGATATGTTAAGCACATATTAAAAGAATCATAACTCTATTGTAAATTTTATGCATATAGCCTAATGGCTATTATGAAGTATAGGTAAGTTATTGATGTGATATGTTGCCAAATTGATATGATATCATGAAGTGCTAAAAGGATATGTCAGAAGAGTAAATTTGTGATAAACCTGCTTAGGACAGCAGCAGTAACATGAATTTAGAAAATCACCATAAATTGTTGGAGTTGAATTAGAGGCTGAATAAATTATGAAATTAAATCTTAATGAGTCTAGTTTCTTATAAAAGAAACCGTGTAAGAAAATTAATTTCCGATAATGAGATATTTAAAGTTGTGTGAGACGGTGTCAGAATGACTCCGAAATCCCCTGTTCTGTATTTAGAAAATCATTATAAATTGTACAAAAATGGTTATAAGATAAAATTTATATGCTTAGACTCCTTAATGAGTCTAGTTTCAAATGAAATCAAATACAACACATTTTGAATTCTTTAAAATGATAAATTTGATTCGTAGTGAAGAGTGGTCAGATTAGTCAAACAGTGAAACAGGGGAAACTTTAAGAAAAATCTGGTATTGATTGGCCAAACCTAAAATTCTGGAAATTTTATGGATGGAATATATACGAGTCTATATTCAGGAAAAATTAACGGCAAGTGATTTGGAGTTTTTTAGCTCCGGTTATAAATAATTTAGTGACCATTTCTCAGGAAAACAGCTCGTAGTGAATATGTGATTTTGTTGTAAACATGGATAAAACTTGTTTTAGTTGCTCATAAGCTATTGATTAAACCCATACTTGAATTCTAAATCGTGGTATTGTAAGCTTATGAGTATTCGAATATGAAATGATAGTATATGTGGTATGTGAAGTATATTTGAATAAATGTGAAAGTGTATATATATGTGATAAGGCCGAATGGCCAATGTGATGAATGTGAAAGTGTATATATGTGATAAGGCCTAATAGCCGATGTGATGAATGTGAAAGTGTATATATATGTGATAGGGCCTAATGGCCGATGTGATGAATGTGAAAGTGTATATATGTGTGATAAGGCCTAATGGCCGATGTGATGAATGTGAAAGTGTATATACGTGATAGGGCCTAATGGCCGATGTGATGAATGTGAAAGTGTATATATGTGATAAGGCCTAATGGCCGATGTGATGAATGTGGAAGTGTATATATATGTGACAGGGCCGAGTGGCCAACGTGATGGATGTGAAAGTGTATAAATGTGATAAGTCCCGAAGGGCATTTGTGTCAGTACTATATCCGGGTTAAAACCCCGCAGGCTTTATGCAAGAATATTATCACTGATTAATGTCCGTAAGCTTCGTGCTCGTACTATATCCGAGCTCTAAAGACCCGATGACTACGTGTGGGGATTTTGTCCGGGTAAGACCTGATAACTTCGTGTGGAGATTATGTCCGGGTAAGACTTCGTAATAAGAATTGCTTATAAATATACTCAATGCGAAAGGTTAAACAGGTATGTACTCCAAGTTTATATGTGAGCTTGATTTGCACTAAATCATAAGGTAGTTATGTGATGCATACGAGAGCAATGTATGAGACTATTCCTATGATTATGTGACATCAGCTCAGTGTGAGAGGTTATGTGAAATCATACGATATATCTATGTCACATGAGCTCGCTTTTATGTGAAAGTTTATCTGCCTATTGTATATGATGAGATGTGCATATTCGGTAAAGGGATGGTATGCCCGAAGGAAGAGTGAAATAAAAATACGAACAACTATGTTATAATTTGATTGTTATCTGTTGACACTGCTTAAAACTTACTAAGCATTGTAATGCTTACTCCGTTTACTCTGTTTCCTCTGTTTTATAGATCTCATTTGGAAGCTACAGGCTCGGGGATCGTCAGCAACTAGTCACACTATCACTATCCATTGTTTGGTACTGCTACATTTTGGATTATCTTATGGCATGTATAAAATAGACTAGTGGCGGAAGAATATTTTGGTTAATGTGTATAGCCATGCGAAAATGGCTTATATATATTTGAGCATAATGTTATAATCTTTTGGTATGGAATGGTTAATCGCTATCATAATTGGTGCTATTTATGCTAAAAGGGCTAGTTGAATCATGGAAACTATGAAATAGGTAAAGTCTACCTTAAAGGCAGATGCTGGCAGCAGCAGTGATGTAGATTTGGAAAATCACTAAAAATAGTAGGATTGGAATTAAATAGTGAATAAATTATGTAAACGAACCTTGATGAATCTATTTTCATAGGAAAGTAACGAAACGATCATATGGACAGTATGTTAAGAGATATTCAGGTTCTTGTGAGACAGGGCCAGAACGGTTTCTGGATTCCCTGTTCCGACTTTGGAAATTCATTATAAATTAACCAGAGATAATTAGGAGTCATGCCATATATGTATAGATTCCTCTCTGAGTCTAGTTTCTATAGAAACAAACGTCATCAGTATTGAAGCTCTGTGCAGGGAGATATCCAAGTCGTAATGCGCAAAGGTCAGTGTAGTCGATCCCTGTAACATGGGAGACTTTGACTAATAAACTGTACTAATTGGCCTGACCAAAATTTCTAGAAAAAAATATTTAGATGGGCATATGAGTCTAGTTTCAGGGAAAAATTACGAAACTGATTTTCGAGTTGTGAAACTCAAGATATGATTTTTAAGGTGACAGTGTCGCAGTTAGCCAACTGCCTGGAAAATTTTAAAATGGATTGCGATAGTAAGCGAATTTAGTTTGTGAACCCCTCGTGTCCGACTCCGGCAATGGTCTCGGGTACGGGGTGTTACACTAATGTTGTTGACTATGACCATTATCCTATCAGAGTACTACTTGATGGTCTCTGACTCTCTCATTTTCAAGTTCTCAAAATCTCTTCTGAGGTTGATCAGCTGCTGCTACATTGTCTTGTCTGACCCCATGAACTCCTCTTTTAGTTTCTCCCATACTTTCTTTGTGTGTCACAAGCCATTATCCGAGTGAAAATCACATCAAATACTTTATTTTGCAAGAAGTCATTGCTTTATGCTTCTTAGCACACTCTTCACTATATTCCCTCATCTGAGCAATGGTTGGATTGACCTCAATGGAGGTGGTTCAGTATCATTCTCGATCATATTCCACAAATCATATGCTTGAAGGTATGCCTTCATCTTAGCTACCCAAATGTGGTAGTTTTCTCCAGCAAACACAGGTGGTGGTGGTGTAAAGCTCATCCTTGCAGCAAACAAACAGACCAATAGAAAAATAGCTTTTGCTTCTTTTCTCTCAAACACAAGTCACTCATAAACAAAACACAACGAAGGCCCTCAAAGACTTAGGCTCTTGATACCATTTGTTGGGTTTTTTTATCACAAAAATAAGAACAAAAGATCTAAAACTTTGTGTTGAAAGATGAAAACAGAAGCAAAGGCAGATGTTGAAGGATAAAAAAAAAAAAAAAATTGACTTCTCTCTTATATTTTTGTTAAAGAAAAATGTACATATATATAATACTATTACATTTAAAGAGTAATAAATTTAATTTGTGCAAGTAAACAAACCTTAAAAACATTATAATGATAACCTAGGACCTGTCTAAAACTGGTAAGTACTTGACCAACTTTATCCAGTTAAAAAGTTTCTGTCAAATCATATATAGGTCGTTTGTTACAAAAGACGTACTTCATTCGGACAACATACAGTACATTTGTATGCTACTTTATTTCATCTGGGTAACATATATATTGCTATTTGTTTCCATCTTTTAACAATTCTCTTAGTGAACTTAAACTGCCACGTGCAATGAATGAAAAATCCTTAGCATGGTTCTGCTTCCAAGCACTTCTTTACTCGTTTGCATTACATGCAGTTCTTATAAACTCTATAAAGTTAAAATAAGCCCTTAAGTGTGTTGGTAATCAATGAAGTAGTGCAGTTGAAAGAATGTGAATCGGCCATACCCTTGCAACTGCCAGGTTTAGCACATTCGATTCTTATTGGTGATGAATGGCAATTGTAGGCTACAGTTCAAAGCAATATATGTAAATTATACTTGGTTTGTAGTCTTTATTTATCTCCAAGGTTCCTTTGCAATTCTACCATTAATTTGTATATTTTTGTTATAGGTTTCTAATGAAGCTGGCTTTGGAAGAAGTTTATTTCCAAGGTTGACTACTTTGGGACATCCAAAGCACCCACTGGATATTCAGTACAGAATGCATCCGTTGATCAGTTGCCTCCCAAATGCATGTTTCTATAATAACAAGATCTTGGATGCAGCTGATGTTAAGCATAAGAGTTATGAAAGACATTATCTTTGTGAAAAATAAAATAAAATAAAATAAAGAACACACAAAGATTTTTACGTAGAAACCCTTTCAGGAAAAAATCACGGGCAGAGTAGAAGAAAATTCACTATGTCGAATTCGAATTCTTTACAAGAGGAATAGATTATGTCTATTTATAGGCTTGTAAAGCCATAGTAAGACTGAAACACCTTATTCTAATCAATATCAAATAGATGGTATTTAATAAGGTTTATTCTAAAAATAAAATAAAAGAAGTGTAATTCTATATGCATTCTTCTTTTATTTTATTTTACCACTGTATTTTATTTAAATAAGAATTCGGGTCACTTAATTCTAACAATCTCCACCTTGACACGAATTCTCAATGAACAAGTTCTTCATCGCGAACTCTCAACGAACAAGTTCTCCACCTCTTCTGTAACAGCCTAGTTTAGACCTTAGTAAGAACAGTGGTTTCGGGACCACGAATCCGAGTAAAAAAAATATATTTTTTTATATTATTTTCCGTGTTTAAAGTATGTGAATTGATATGTGTGAAATTTTCGTACGAAAATTTTATTGTTGTGTGCTTGATTTAATAAAAAGGACTTAATCGCATAAATTAAAAACTTGATAGTTTAAAGCATGAGGGCCAAATTGTTAGTGGCTTTCTAAGTTGGGACATTTATGTTGTAAATATCCCATTAATAAGTAAGTGGGACGGCATAAAATATAAGTTACATGGTTTTTCTATTATATTAGTAAAGATATATAAGTAAATTAAATATTATATAATATATGTTATATTATAATATAAACATAAAATAAACAAAGCCATATTTGAGTGTTCATATGTTCTTGGTAGCCGAAACTAAACAAAATAAAAAGAAAAGAAAGCAAGCTAGGGTTCGGTCAATATTCAAGCCCATACAAGGTTCGTTTTTGTTCGATTTTTGATAATTTTTACGTTTTTGAGATCGTTGCTTCGAGTACTACAAAGTCCATGCTTGAATTTTTTATTTTGATGAATATTTTGAGTTGTGCCATTGTTGATAGCTTGTGATTTTTGTGGTTTAATGATGAAAAATGAAAAATATGTTTTAGCTTAACATATTTTGTTTTGGAATTTTTGATAATTTTGAGTAATTAGACTTAATTTCAAAAATAATAAATTGAGGGACCAAAATGTGAAATTAATGAAATATATGGACTCGTATAGTAATGGGTAAGATTCGGCTAAACATGGGTAATTGGAAATTTTGAGTAATTTGTGTTATTTTGAAATAGGGATTAAATTGTAAAAATGTGAAATGTTATGGGATAAAATGCAAAATGCCCAAATTATGTGTCTTTATATAAAATTTAATGAAATGTTGAATAAGTGAGTTAATTTTGATATTAATTAGATTGGCAAAAGTGGAATTCGGATTTGGATCGGGGGGAAAATCAAAGTGGTCGATTAGTCGTCTCGTTCCGATTATCGTTGTCTGAGGTAAGTCCTTAAGTAATTAAATTTGATTTGTTGCGCGCTTAAGATTATATAATATGATATGTAATTATTTGACCTTTACAAGTTCGATTTGCAATAAGTTTATTGAATTTAGGCTATAAAGCCGAATATGAAATGAATGATATATGTATATAATGTGGCCGAATGACTATTAAGTGATGATGTGAAAGTGTGTAATATGTGTATACAATTTTATTGTACTTGTTTGTATAAAGTCGAATGTGAATTGAATGGTATATATGTGGTGACCGAATAACTATTATGAAACAAAGTCAAAGAATGGGATATTGGTATAATAGAAGAATTGTGACTATTGTTCCTACTGGATCGAGGTTGTGTGTGAAATAATTTGTGAATATGGCATATAGCCGAATGGTTATTAAAAGTGAAACTGGGATAGTGAAAAGATTTTGTGTTCCTTGTGTATGATTATTGAACCGAAAGTTAAAGGGTAGGTGTACATTTTGTGCTTATATTCGAATGAAGCAATTGAATTGCTAATGTGATATGTTATGTGAAATGTGTTAACATGTGAATAAATATGCAAGACACTGGAAATGTATCCGGGCTAAAGTCCCGCAGGCTTCGTGCTGGAAATGTATCCGGGCTAAAGTCCCGCAGGCTTCGTGCTGGAAATGTGTCCGGGCTAAAGACCCGCAGGCTTCGTGCTGGTGCTGGTAATATAATTTCGGGTTTTATACCTAGCAGGCCAAGTGCCAATGAATTTGATAAAAGTATACAACTACAAGATCCTACACTAAGTTGACAAATTGAAAGTGCATTACATATTAAGTTGGCCAGGTACGTATCATGTACTCGTATGCGATTTGATTTGAATTAAATTATAAATATATAAAGTGATGCATCTGTGAATAAGTGTTATGACTATAAATGTGATCGTGATATATTCGGTAAATGTGTGAAGTTATGTGAAGTGATTCTATGTTTATATTCAAATATAAACACTTGGTCCTTGTGGAAAGGTTTGTGGAAGTATATGATTTATTTTTAGGTGATTACGATCATGGAAAATTAAATGTGAATATGATATTGTATTTTATTCGTTTCAATTGAACTAAAGTTGTTAGTGAAGCATTTTAATGCCTATGTTATATGAGTTCGAACTTGAATGACATGATATACATGTTTAGATAATTTGAATGCAAGGAATGTGTGAAAGAGCAAATTTGTAATAAATCTGCTTGGGACAGCAACAGTAGCTTAATTTTGGAAAATCACCATAAATTTTGGAAATTGAATTAGAAGCTGAATAAATTATGTAATTAAATCTTAATGTGTCTAGTTTCTTATAAAAGAAACCTTGTAAGCAAAAGAATTGTAGATAATAAGATATTTGAAGTGGCGTGAGATAGAGTCAAAATGACTTTGAAATCCCCTGTTCTATTTTTAGAAAATCATTGTAAATTGTACAATGATGATTATAAGATAAAGTTTATATACTTAGACTCCTTAATGAGTCTAGTTTCAAATGAAATAAACGATAACATATTTCAAATTCTGTATAATGAGAAAATTGATTCGTAGTGAAGAGTGGTCAGAATAGTCAAACAGTGAAACAGGGGAAACTTCAATAAAAATCTGGTATTGATTGGTCAAACCAAAAATTCTGAAAATTTTATGGATGGAAGATATATGAGTCTATTTTCAGGGAAAATTAATGGCACTTGAATTGGAGTTTCTTAGCTCTAGTTATAAATAATTTAGTGACTATTGCTCAGGAAGACAGCTTGTAGTGAATTTGTGATTTTGTTGCAAACATGGTTAAAACTAGTTAATGAGATGCTTTTCGAGTTCTTATGATCTTATTTGTGATTTCAATATTTGGTTTTAATTGAGTTCAGATTCAAGTGAGGTGAATTTGCTAAATATGCATTATATTCATGGATACTTGGCCAAAATGGCAATTATCTAGGAATGATTTCTTGAAAATTTGAAGTAATCGATCTATAAGTAAATTAATTGTTTGCATTGCTTAAAACTTACTAAGCATTGAAGCTTACTCCGTGTTCTCTTTTCTACTTCTTATAGGTTTATACTTTAGCTCGAGTTGAAAGAGCCGGAGATATCATCACACTATCGAGTCATTAGGTGAGTTGAGAAGATTGTATATCATCATGGTTTAAGGCATGTATAGGATAGACTATAGGTAGAATGATATTTCAACTTTGTATACATTATAATGCGAAGATGGCTTGCTCATTTTGTTTAGGGAAGCCTTATAATTGAACTAAAGTGTTGAAATTTTTTTATTATAACTTGATAGTAGTTAATTTGTTATTAGATATTCGGTTATGTTTTGATAGTGAGTCATTTTAGAAATTTTATAAGAGCTCTTATGGAAAATCAATGAGACAGGTTTGCATTGTTGATAATTTATGTCTGGTAAGTATCTTTGAACTTATAGAAGTTTTGTTCAGTCAAGTAATACCTCATAACCTTATTCCGGCAATGGATACGGGTTAGGAGTGTTACATCTTTCATAAAACCCCTTAAGGGTTTAACTTCAATAATGAACACCAACCAAGTCTAAACAATGCTCAAACTTGGTTATAGGAAGTGACTTAGTCATCATATCTGCAGGATTGTCATGAGTACTAATTTTGCTCACAAAAATATCACCACAAGCAATAATATCAAAACAAAATGGTACCGAACATCAATGTGTTTTGTTCTCTCATGAAACATTTGATCTTTTGTAAGAAAGATGACACTCTGACTGTCACAAAATACTTTGCTGACTTGAAGGTTTTCATTGAGTTCATTAAAGAGTCCCTTCAACTAAATAACTTCTTTACAAGCCTCAGTAATCGCCATGTACTCAGCTTCAGTTGTAGACAAAGCGACTATAGATTGCAAAGTGGCTTTCCAACTGATTGCGCTACCTCCGATTGTAAAGACATAACCTGTGAGAGATCTTTTTCTATCAAGGTCTCCAACAAAATCAGCATCAACATACCCAATGACACCATCTCTAGTTCTTCCAAATTGTAAGCAAACATCAATAGTACCTCGTAAGTATCTTAAAATCCATTGAACTGCTTTCCAGTGTTATTTATCGGGATTCGCCATGTATCTGCTAATTGTACTGACTGCATGTGATAAATCTGGACGTGAACAAACCATAGCATACATGAGAAATCCCACTGCACTAGAGTATGGAACATGTGACATGTACTCAATCTCATCATTTGATTGTGGAGTCAAAACCGATGAAGGTCTGAAATGGGCTGCTAAAGGAGTACTAACAGGCTTGACACTCTGCATATTGAACCTGCAAAGAACTTTCTCAACGTACCCCTTCTGACTTAGGTACAATTTACTTGCTTTTCTGTCTCTAGGAATCTCCATTCCAAGTATCTTCTTTGCTGGTCCTAAATCTTTCATCTCAAATTCTTTACTTAGTTGGGCTTTGACCTTTCTTATCTCTCCTTTATCTTTTGCTCTTGTACCACTGTCTTGGAGACTGTTTCAAACCATAAAGGGACTTTTTCAGCAAGCAAACATAGTCCTCATTTTCTGAGACTGTAAAACCCTCTGGTTGTTGTATGTAAATATCCTCCTCAAGTTCTCCATGCAAAAATGCAGTTTTTACATCTAACTGCTCAAGCTCCAAATCATGCATGGCCACAATACCAAGCAAAGCTCGAATCGAACTATGCTTAACAAAGGGGGAGAACACATCTGTGAAGTCCACTCTTGGAATTTGACTGTAACCCTTTGCAACAAGCCTTGCTTTATATCTGGGTTCTTCAACTCCTAGAGTCCCTTCTTTCTTTTTAAACACCCATTTACAACGAATAGTCTTCTTACCTTTAGGAAGTTTCACAAGATCCCATGTTTTGTTTTTGTGAAGTGATTCCATCTCCTCTTGCATAGCAAACATCCATTTTTCTGAGTCTTCACAGTTAACCGCCTCAGAATAATTAGATGGCTCTTGGTTTGCATCTATATCTTTAGCCACATTTAAAGCATAAGCAACTAAATTAGCTTCGGCATACTTCTTTGAAGGTTTAATTTCTCTTCTAGTTCTGTTCGATAGAGTATTATGGTGAAGAAGCAACTCTATTCTAAATTTTTGTACTGGCTTGAGGAGTTGACTCTGTATTAATCTGATGCTCCACCTGCTTTTGATTTTCTTTATTGGAAGAGTCTTTAAGAGATAAGTTAGGTAGCATAGCAGTTTCATTAAAAACATCTCTACTAATCACAACTTTTCTATTTTCAGGACACCATAACTTATACCCTTTTACACCAGCTTTATAACCAAGAAAAACTCATTTAATGGATCCCGGTTCTAATTTTTGATTATCAACATAAGCATACGCAGGACACGCAAAAATCTTTAAATCAGAATAATTAGCAGGATTACTAGACCATACCTCTTGTGGAGTCTTTTTCTCAATGGCAACAGATGGGGATCAGTTGATCAAAAAACATGCAGTAGAGGCTGCTTCGGCCCAAAACGACTTTGATAAGTTGGCATTTGACAACATACATCGAACCTTCTCCATGATCATTCTGTTCATTCATTCTGCAACGCTATTTTGCTGTGGAGTATGACAAACTGTCAAGTGTCTCACGATCCCTTCTAACTTGCACAATCTATTAAACTCATCAGAACAAAACTTTAAGCCATTGTCTGTGCGAATGTATTTTATTTATTTTCCCGTCTGTTTTTCAATCATAATTTTCCAAGACTTAAATACGGAAAACACATCACTTTTCTGCTTCAGGAAGAACGCCCAAACTTTTTTAGAAAAATCATCAATAAATGTTAGCATATAATTAGCTCCACCTCTCGAAGGCACTCTGGATGACCCCTACAAATCAGAATGAATATACTCTAACGTTCCCTTCGTGTTATGGATTCCTCTAGTGAATCGAACTCTCTTTTGCTTCCCAAAAACACAGTACTCAAAAATTCAGTTTGCAAATTCCTTGCCCATCAAAAGTCATCTTTTGCTCAATTCTGCCATGCCATTCTCACTCATATGCCCTCGGCGCATATGCCGAAGTTTAGTAATATCATCATCTAACAAGGAAGAGGAAGCGACAGCTGCATCACCAGTAACAGTAGAACCCTGCAAAATATATAACTTGACAGTCTTTCTCTGCCTTTTTATCACAATAAGAGAACATAGTATCAAATATTTAAAATCCCACTTTCAGCTGTGTATCTGTACCCTTTTGAATCAAGAGTACTCAATGAGATTAAATTTCTTTTCAATTATGGAACATGTCGTACGTCACTAAGTGTTTTGACAACTCCATCAAACATCTTAACTTTAATTGTTCCAACACCTGCGATTTTACACGAAGCATTATTTCCTATTAAAACAACACCTTCAGTCATTGTTTTGTAAGTTGTAAACCAATCTCGATTGGGAATCATGTGAAAGGTGCAGCCTGAATCAAGTATCCACTCCTCGCTTACTTTAGAATCATTGATAGAAGCGACTAGAAGTTTACCATCGCTGTAGTCTTCTACAACATTAACTTCACCGGAATTTTCTGGTTGTTTTCCCTTTTGATTCGCAGCCTCCCTTTTAATTTTATTCTGTAGCTTATAACACTCAGATTTAATGTGCCCTTTCTTCTTGCAGAAGTTGTAAGTTTTACCTCTGTTTGAAGACTTTGATCTACCCTTAGATTTATCGCGAGGATTCTGTTCCTGTGTCCTTCCACGATCATCATCAGCATTCTGATCTTGTCTCCCACGAACAATGAGACCCTTTCCCAGAAAGTCGAGTTTAACCACAATATGTTTCATCTTATCATACGAGGTCAAAGAATCATAAACCTCATCAACTGTGAGAGACTCGCGTCTATATAAAATTGTGTCTCTAAAGGTTGAATAAGACGGGAGCAACGAACAAAGTAGAATCAACCCTAGATCTTTCTTATCATACTGAACCTCCATGGCCTCCAAGTTTGAGAGAATTTATTTAAACACTGTTAAGTGTTCGTGTACAGACGCACCTTCCTCCAAACGATGAACATAAAGACGCTACTTCATATAAAACTTGCTTGTTAGAGTTTTCGACATACATATTTGTTCTAGCATATTCCATAATGCAGCAGCGGTCTCATCACATCCTGCAAAATTTCGTTGGACAAAAGCAGATGTAATTGTGTTAACGCCTTTCGATCCTTACGCTTCTTCTCTTCATCTGTTAATGTCGAAGGCATCTTATCTATCCCTAGCAGGGCATCCTCAAGATCCATCTGCGCAAGAACTGCTTGCATTTTAATTTGCCACAACGCAAATCTGGTGTTGCGATCCAACAGCGGAATTTCATATTTCAAAGACGCCATTACCGTGATTGAGATGAACAACCCGAAAGCTCGAATACCAATTTGTGAAAAAATAAAATAAAATAAAATCAAGAATACACAAAAAATTTTACGTGGAAACCCTTTCGGGAAAAAACCACTGGTAGAGGACTAGAAAATTCACTATGTTGAATTCGAATTCTTTACAAGAGGAATAGACTATGTCTATTTATAGCTGTAACACCCCGAGCCCGAAACCGACACCGGAGTCGAACACGAGGTGTTAACTGACTTTAACCCCTTATAAAATTTATTTTCCAGACACTGCCCAATCTGTGTACTAGTCGTTTTAAAAATCATATCTTGAGTTTCGTAACTCGAAAATCAGTTTCGTGATTTTTCCCAGAAACTATACTCATGTGCCCATCTATGTATTTTTTTCTAGAATTTTTGGTCGGGCCAATTAGTACAGTTTATTAGTCAAAGTCTCCTATGTTGCAGGGGTCGACTACACTGACCTTTGCCCATTACGACTTGGATATCTCCCTGCACGGGGCTTCAATACTGATGCCGTTTGTTTCTATGAAAACTAGACTCAGAGAGGAATCTGTAAATATATGGTACGACCCCTAATTATCTCTGGTTAATTTATAATGAATTTCCAAAGTCGGAGCAGGGAATCCAGAAACCGTTCTGGCCCTGTCCCACAAAAATCTGATTATCTCTTAATATACTGCCCATATGATCTTATCGTTACTTCCTCATGAAAACAGACTCATCGAGCTTCGATTACATAATTTATTCATCAATTAATTCCACTCCTACTATTTTTAGTGATTTTTCAATCTCATGACACTGCTGCTGCCAGCATCTGTTACGAAAGTAACTAGGTCCATTTCATGCCTACCCTTGATCCAACTCAATCGAACATTCGTGCCATTTTCGCATGGCTTAAAGTTTACATGCCAAAGTTCAAACACAATGTAATAGCTTATACATGCCAAAATGTTCTTCCAAGCCAACTAAGAAGAAAGTACCAAAACTTGCTATCCGGTGTGATGACTTCGATGACGGCCTGACCCCGCAAAAATAGATGAGTCCAAGCAACCTATAATGGGTGACAAGGAAACACCGAGTGAGTTTATAACTCAGTAAGTCATAAGCAATGCACTACCATCCATCAATAACATTATCACAAGAGGAAACAAAATGGAACGAGACAATTTACTCCATCCATACCGAACCATACCATAGTTCCTCCAACCTATCGATTCAGTTTCATATCAATTCATGCATTCACATTCCATATACTCATCAATAGGACATTGAGGCATTTTCATAAATCAATTTATTTTCGTTACAATCAAACGACTAAACGGCCTTTCACCCATCCTACGATAATTTTATGTACGTGACTTCAAGTATATTTGTCACATAGGTTCAAACTTACCGAGCTCAACACCAAGTATAAGCATAGCACCTATTAGCCATGTACTCAAGACACTTACCCGATCCGCTGTCCGCGATCGACTCAATAGTGTCGCACACATAGTGTCCATAATGATTCACGAATGTATATTGAGTCCGCACACTCAGTGCTATATAATCAACTCGCACACTTAGTGCTACGTAATCAAATCGCACACTTAGTGCTACATAGTCAAACTCGCACACTTAGTGCCGCATGGTCAATTCGCACACTTAGTGCATCATATTCATTTCGCACACTTAGTGCAACATAGTCAAATCGCACACTTAGTGCTGTACAATTTAATCCCGCGCACTTAGCGCCAATCTCATGGTCATAAATGGTTATACCCGCACGTTTAGTGCCGAGATCAACAACTCAGTACATCTTACCTCTTTTCTTTTCATTCAACAATTTCATCATCACATACGTACATGCATATATACATGTATATTTATTCATTCCATTCAGCATCAATACATAAACATTATGACCATTTGAAATAATACCAACTACATGCTTAATGACTTACTTTATGTTGGGTAAAATAATTCCGAGTCGGCTACTCGATGACCTTCAATTTCCCCTTGTTGGACGCCTCTCCTTTAGGTTCTTGAGCTTAAATAAATAAATCAACTAGTTTAATTACCTTGCTAGTTATTTATAAAAATACACATATCATCCTAACTCGACACAAGAGTCAAATTCATCACTCAAACATTCACACCAATCTATTTGAATATTTTGGCCGAAACCCTCAATTGGCTATCATAGCCTTAATATTTCAATATAAACATGTATACATCAAAGGCAATTTAAAACACTTAACCCTTATACTCAATAATGAAACCAAACCGTATACCTAATTATTAAACACATCACTTCCAAATGCATGTATTAACTAACATATATCCAATCCACATGCCAAGTTACCATGAATAAATTAAACTTATATATATATATATATAACCTTTCATACCCTTGTATCTAATGTCATAAGAATAGCCGAATGTCCAAATTAACCAAGCTTAAAGATTTAACCTTCAACACTTTAATATTCCACAACCTATTCTTCAAGGCTTCAAATATAAAGTGATTAACATTTATACTCTTATGCCGAATTAGCTAACACTTTTAATCCATAGCCGAATGTCATTAAACCTAAACCACCATGAAAATTTTACTTATCACCTCATACCTTATTATCAAATTGAACTAATTATGCTTATAAAAATGATATCAAACCGAAACCTTTTGATAATTAAGCCTCTAATTATTTATTTCAATTACCCAAACGAAATTTTCTCACATTTAACACTTATTTACCAACCAATTGTTGAAGACAAACAAAATCTCATTTCCTCCCTTGACAACCACAACCGAAAGCTCAAATCAACCTACTTGGCCAAACATCAAACCTCCTAACAATCAAAACTTAAGCCATGGAATGATTAGAACTTGAACTAACCATCTTCTTTATACAAAATTTTCCAAGGGTTTCAAGGTACTTACCTCTTCTTAATCCTCATCCAAACCGAACATAAGCAAGAGAACTCTTTCTTCTTCCTTTGATTTTTCGGTCAAGAAGAGCAAAGAGGATGAAGCCTTTTTTTTTCTTCTAGTTTCAGCAAAATGGGGGAGCAAGGATGAAACAACTTTGGTTTCTCCTCCCACTCCCCTCATATTTTATTGTTCTTAACACAACATGTTGTCATAAACTTTTTATAATATGTTTTACCCATCACCATTTGCCTATCCACTTTGTCATGGCCGGCCACTACTATTTAGGGAGGGGGAATTTGACATGCAAGTCCCCTTTTTCTTCCACATGCACTAATAGGTCCTCATGCATTGACCTATCACATTTTAAAATTTTCTCATATAAGTCCTATTGACTAAATTCACATGCAATCGACTAAATCGAAGCTTGAAATTTTCACACATTCATGATTACATATTCTAGACAATAAACATCACATTCAAACCTTTCGGTGACTCGGTTTAGCGGTCCCGAAACCACTTCCCGACTAGGGTCAATTTTAGGCTGTCACAACTCTCCCTCACTTAAGAAATTTTCGTCCTCGAAAATCTTACCGGTAAATAGGTTTGGATATCGTTCTTTCATCGAGCTCTCGGGTTCCCAGGTTGCTTCCTTGATCCCGTGTTTGAGCCACAACACCTTAACCAACGGAACCCTTTTATTTCGCAACTCTTTCACTTCACGAGCTAGGATACGAATCGGTTCTTCTTCATAGCTCAAGTCAGATTGAATTTCAACTTCTGAGGGATTAATCACATGTGACGGATCAGATCTATAACGTCGAAGCATTGAAACATGGAAGACATCGTGCATCCTTTCAAGTTCAGGGGGCAAAATCAATCTATATGCAACCGGCCCCACTTGTTTGGAAATTTCGTACGGCCCAATGAATCTCGGGCTCAACTTGCCTTTACGGCCAAATCTGAGTACCTTCTTTCAAGGTGACACTTTAAGAAACACTTTATCTCCCACCTGATATTCAATGTCCTTTCGTTTTAAATCCGCATACGATTTTTGACGATCTGTGGCTACCTTCAGACTTTCGCGGATTACCTTTACTTTTTGTTCGGCATCTTTAATCAAATCAACTCCGAAAATTTTACTTTCACCAAGCTCGGTCCAAAACAATGGCGTACGGCATTTACGACCGTACAAAGCCTCATAAGGTGCCATCTTAATACTTGATTGAAAACTATTGTTGTAAGCGAATTCAATCAAAGGTAAATACCGTTCCCATGAACTACTGAACTCGAGGATGCAACATCTCAACATATCCTCAAGTATCTGAATTATCCGCTCGGATTGACCATCGGTTTGGGGGTGAAAAGCGGTGCTAAAATGCAGCTTGGTACCCAAAGCTTCTTGCAATTTCTTCCAAAATCGTGAGGTGAATCTCGGATCTCTATCCGACACGATAGAAATAGGTACTCCATGTAATCTCACAATCTGAGAGACATACAATTCGGCTAGTTTATCCAATGAAAAATCCGTACGCACGGGAATAAAGTGAGCCGACTTAGTCAGTCGATCGACAACAACCCAAATCACATCCTTCTTACTTGCTGACAATGGCAGCCCGGACACAAAGTCCATTGTGACTCGATCCCATTTCCACTCGGGTATCATGATCGGCTGAAGTAATCCTGAAGGCACTTGATGTTCTGCTTTCACTTGTTGACATATTAAGCATCTCGAAACAAAGTCAGAGATGTCTCATTTCATACCATGCCACCAAAACTGACGTTTCAGATCGTTGTACATTTTAGTACTACCCGGGTGGATAGACATTCGGCCACTATGAGCCTCATTCAAAATCATCGAAATAAGTTCCGAATTCCTTGGAACACACAAACGACTTCTAAACCTCAAACAATCATCATCATCCATTCGAAACTCCGATTCCTTGTTCGGAACACACTCAGCCCGTTTTGCAACCAATTCATCATCAACTTTCTGGGCTTCACGAATTTGATGAATCAATAATGGTTTGGCTTTTAATTCAGCTACTAACACATTGTCGGGTAGAACAGACAAGTGCACATTCATCGCTCGTAAAGCAAACAGCGATTTCCGGCTTAAGGCGTCCGCAACCACATTAGCCTTTCCCGGGTGGTAATCGATGGCAAGCTCGTAATATTTCAACAACTCAAGCCAACGTCTTTGTCGCAGATTTAGGTCTCTTTGAGTCATCAAATATTTGAGACTTTTGTGATCCGAAAATACATGGCACTTCTCACCAAATAAATAATGTCGCCATATTTTTAAAGCAAATACGATGGCAGCTAGTTCGAGGTCGTGGGTCGGATAATTTCTCTCGTGTGGCTTCAATTGTCTCGAAGCATAGGCCACAACTCGACCTTCTTGCATCAACACGCAACCCAACCCAAGTAGGGATGCGTCACTATAAATGACAAACTCTTTACCCGATTCGGGTTGCACCAAAATTGGAGCTTCAGTCAAATGAGTTTTCAGTTGATCGAAGCTTTTCTGACATTTCTCCGTCCATTCGAACTTAACATCCTTTTGAAGTAGCTTCGTCATTGGTGTGGCTATCATCGAGAAACCTTTGACAAATCGTCGGTAATAACCGGCAAGCCCTAAAAAGCTCCGGACTTCGGTAACATTTCTCGGAGGCTTCCAGTTAAGTATGGCTGAAATTTTGCTCGGGTCAACTCGAATACCCGATGCGGATACCACATGACCCAAGAAGCTAACCTCTCTTAACCAGAACTCACACTTACTGAACTTAGCATATAACTGCTTATCCCGCAAAATTTGCAACACTAGCCTCAGATGCTCAGCATGTTCGGTCTCATCTCTTGAATAGACCAAGATGTCATCCATAAACACAACTACGAACCGATCCAAATACGGCCTGAAGATCCGATTCATCAAATCCATAAACACCGCAGGGGCATTAGTGAGCCCAAACGGCATCACTAAGAACTCGTAGTGACCGTACCTCGTTCTGAAAGCAGTTTTGGGTACGTCCGAATCTCGAATCCGCAACTGATAATAACCCGATCTCAAATCTATCTTTGAAAACACCGATGCTCCCTTTAATTGATCGAACAGATCATCAATACGCGGTAACGGATACTTATTCTTTATCGTCACTTTATTCAGTTGACGATAGTCAATGCACAACCTCATGGTTCCGTCCTTCTTTTTCACGAACAATACTGGTGCACCCCAAGGTGAGAAACTCGGTCGAGCGAAACCTCTATCCGTCAATTCTTGCAACTGAGCTTTCAACTCTTTTAACTCGGTTAGTGCCATACGATACGGAGCGATCGAAATTGGCGTAGTTCCAGGTACAAGCTCAATACCAAACTCTACCTCCCGAACAGGTGGCAAACCCGGTAACTCTTCAGGAAAAACATCCGGGTATTCACAAACCACCGGCACCGATTCGGGTTTCTTTTCTAACTCCTTGTCATCAAGTACATACGCGAGGTATGCTTCGCACCCTTTCCTTACATATTTCTGGGCCAACATTGCTGATATTACAGCTGGCAACCCCCTTAAGTCCGCAGACTCAACTCGGATTATTTCATTATTTGCGCACCTCAAATCGATAGTCTTGCTTTTGCAATTCACAACCGCATCATGCGCGGTTAACCAATCCAAACCAAGAATAACATCAAACTCGTCGAACGGCAAAAGCATCAAATCGGCCGGAAAACAGGATTCTCGGATTATTAGAGGGCATCTCTTACACACTTTATCAACAAGTACGCATTGACCCAAAGGGTTTGATACTCGAATTACGAGCTCAGTAGACTCAACAGGTAGAGTCTTACTGGTTGCTAAGGTTTCGCATACATATGAATGAGTAGAACCAGGGTCAATCAATGCAATCACATTAGTATCAAAGAGATTGAAGGTACCAGTGATGACGTCGGGGGAGGATGCCTCCTCTCGTGCGCGAATGGCATATGCTCTAGCAGGAGTACGGTTCTCGGCTCGATCGGCCATATCAGAGGCCCCCCTCTGACTACCACCCCTGCCTCCTAAAATTCTCGGTGGTCTACCTCTAGATGTCACTCCACTAGGTCTTGCACCTTGAATCTTATTCTTCTCATCCAGCTCCGTGCAATCTCTAATGAAGTGGTCCTTCGAACCGCATCCGTAACAGGCCCTGCTAGTAGACTTGCCCCAACATTCACCTAGGTGTCGTCTTCCACATTGGGGACATTCAGGTTTCTCGTGACGATTATTGCCCACACTAGCTACCGAAGTAGCTCAGGAGCCCATCGATGGTCTTGCCCTGATGGAAATTCCTGCAGTCGCCCTCGACTTATTAATGTCCTCCCTGAACTTCTTTACAGCTGAGAACGGAGCTTTACCCGTCGATCTTTTACGACAATCTCTAGCTTCAAATTCAGCCTTCCTCTTCTCCTTTCCAAGTTCTTCCGCCTTGCAGGCTCGTTCGACTAGTGTTACGAATTCTTTTATTTCCAAAATACCCATTAGTAGCTTTAAATCTTCATTCAATCCTTCCTCGAATCTTTTGCACATAGCAACCTCATCAGCTACACACTCCCGGGCATACCTACTAAGTCTTACGAATTCATGTTCGTATTCAGATACAGTCATACGACCTTGCTTGAGTTCCAAGAACTCCTTATGCTTCTGATCAATGAACCGTTGGCTAATAAATTTCTTTCGGAATTCCGTTTGAAAGAAGTCCCAAGTTACTCGCTCGTTCGGGACTATGGAAATCAAGGTCCTCCACCAATAGTAGGCTGAGTCTCGCAACATAGATACAGCACATTTTAGACATTCGTCGGGTGTGCATGACAATTCATCGAACACCCGAATGGTGTTATCAAGCCAGAACTCGGCCCTTTCGGCATCATCAGTTACTATGGCCTTGAACTCCTCGGCCCCACGCTTCCTAATCAAGTCTACAGGTGGCTTACTCAGCCTCACAGGATCAGCGACTGATGGCATTACAGGCTCTTGGGGTGGATTATTCAAATTTGGGAATTGTTGGACAGCCGGGTTGGTTCGGGCATATTGCGCGACCCACTCATTCATCATGGTAAAGAAGGCTTGTTTACTCCCCTCACCTTGATTATTCGCAGATGACTGAGGTTCAACAGGTGGCGTCCCTTGTGCAGGAGCAGCCGCTACACTCTCAACGTCATCCGCTAAGGTTCTTTCTTCACCGGGGTCCATTTACTAATCAAAACAAAAACATTTCAACCGTCAGAAGTCATCACACATTTAAACATTAACATTCGGCATGTATAGCTAGACTCATACGCGCTATGGTAGTCTTAGAACCGACTAAACCATAGCTCTGATACCAATCAAATGTAACACCCCGAGCCCGAAACCGACACCGGAGTCGAACACGAGGTGTTAACTGACTTTAACCCCTTATAAAATTTATTTTCCAGACATTGCCCAATCTGTGTACTAGTCGTTTTAAAAATCATATCTTGAGTTTCGTAACTCGAAAATCAGTTTCGTGATTTTTCCCAGAAACTAGACTCATTTGCCCATCTATGTATTTTTTTCTAGAATTTTTGGTCGGGCCAATTAGTACAGTTTATTAGTCAAAGTCTCCCATGTTGCAGGGGTCGACCACACTGACCTTTGCCCATTACGACTTGGATATCTCCCTGCACGGGGCTTCAATACTGATGCCGTTTGTTTCTATGAAAACTAGACTCAGAGAGGAATCTGTAAATATATGGTACGACCCCTAATTATCTCTGGTTAATTTATAATGAATTTCCAAAGTCGGAGCAGGGAATCCAGAAACCGTTCTGGCCCTGTCCCACAAAAATCTGATTATCTCTTAATATACTGCCCATATGATCTTATCGTTACTTCCTCATGAAAACAGACTCATCGAGCTTCGATTACATAATTTATTCATCAATTAATTCCACTCCTACTATTTTTAGTGATTTTTCAATCTCATGACACTGCTGCTGCCAGCATCTGTTACGAAAGTAACTAGGTCCATTTCATGCCTACCCTTGATCCAACTCAATCGAACATTCGTGCCATTTTCGCATGGCTTAAAGTTTACATGCCAAAGTTCAAACACAATGTAATAGCTTATACATGCCAAAATGTTCTTCCAAGCCAACTAAGAAGAAAGTACCAAAACTTGCTATCCGGTGTGATGACTTCGATGACGGCCTGACCCCGCAAAAATAGATGAGTCCAAGCAACCTATAATGGGTGACAAGGAAACACCGAGTGAGTTTATAACTCAGTAAGTCATAAGCAATGCACTACCATCCATCAATAACATTATCACAAGAGGAAACAAAATGGAACGAGACAATTTACTCCATCCATACCGAACCATACCATAGTTCCTCCAACCTATCGATTCAGTTTCATATCAATTCATGCATTCACATTCCATATACTCATCAATAGGACATTGAGGCATTTTCATAAATCAATTTATTTTCGTTACAATCAAACGACTAAACGGCCTTTCACCCATCCTACGATAATTTTATGTACGTGACTTCAAGTATATTTGTCACATAGGTTCAAACTTACCGAGCTCAACACCAAGTATAAGCATAGCACCTATTAGCCATGTACTCAAGACACTTACCCGATCCGCTGTCCGCGATCGACTCAATAGTGTCGCACACATAGTGTCCATAATGATTCACGAATGTATATTGAGTCTGCACACTCAGTGCTATATAATCAACTCGCACACTTAGTGCTACGTAATCAAATCGCACACTTAGCGCTACATAGTCAAACTCGCACACTTAGTGCCGCATGGTCAATTCGCACACTTAGTGCATCATATTCATTTCGCACACTTAGTGCAACATAGTCAAATCGCACACTTAGTGCTGTACAATTTAATCCCGCGCACTTAGCGCCAATCTCATGGTCATAAATGGTTATACCCGCACGTTTAGTGCCGAGATCAACAACTCAGTACATCTTACCTCTTTTCTTTTCATTCAACAATTTCATCATCACATACGTACATGCATATATATATATGTATATTTATTCATTCCATTCAGCATCAATACATAAACATTATGACCATTTGAAATAATACCAACTACATGCTTAATGACTTACTTTATGTTGGGTAAAATAATTCCGAGTCGGCTACTCGATGACCTTCGATTTCCCCTTGTTGGACGCCTCTCCTTTAGGTTCTTGAGCTTAAATAAATAAATCAACTAGTTTAATTACCTTGCTAGTTATTTATAAAAATACACATATCATCCCAACTCGACACAAGAGTCAAATTCATCACTCAAACATTCACACCAATCTATTTGAATATTTTGGCCGAAACCCTCAATTGGCTATCATAGCCTTAATATTTCAATATAAACATGTATACATCAAAGGCAATTTAAAACACTTAACCCTTATACTCAATAATGAAACCAAACCGTATACCTAATTATTAAACACATCACTTCCAAATGCATGTATTAACTAACATATATCCAATCCACATGCCAAGTTACCATGAATAAATTAAACTTATATATATATATAACCTTTCATACCCTTGTATCTAATGTCATAAGAATAGCCGAATGTCCAAATTAACCAAGCTTAAAGATTTAACCTTCAACACTTTAATATTCCACAACCTATTCTTCAAGGCTTCAAATATAAAGTGATTAACATTTATACTCTTATGCCGAATTAGCTAACACTTTTAATCCATAGCCGAATGTCATTAAACCTAAACCACCATGAAAATTTTACTTATCACCTCATACCTTATTATCAAATTGAACTAATTATGCTTATAAAAATGATATCAAACCGAAACCTTTTGATAATTAAGCCTCTAATTATTTATTTCAATTACCCAAACGAAATTTTCTCACATTTAACACTTATTTACCAACCAATTGTTGAAGACAAACAAAATCTCATTTCCTCCCTTGACAACCACAACCGAAAGCTCAAATCAACCTACTTGGCCAAACATCAAACCTCCTAACAATCAAAACTTAAGCCATGGAATGATTAGAACTTGAACTAACCATCTTCTTTATACAAAATTTTCCAAGGGTTTCAAGGTACTTACCTCTTCTTAATCCTCATCCAAACCGAACATAAGCAAGAGAACTCTTTCTTCTTCCTTTGATTTTTCGGTCAAGAAGAGCAAAGAGGATGAAGCCTTTTTTTTTCTTCTAGTTTCAGCAAAATGGGGGAGCAAGGATGAAACAACTTTGGTTTCTCCTCCCACTCCCCTCATATTTTATTGTTCTTAACACAACATGTTGTCATAAACTTTTTATAATATGTTTTACCCATCACCATTTGCCTATCCACTTTGTCATGGCCGGCCACTACTATTTAGGGAGGGGGAATTTGACATGCAAGTCCCCTTTTTCTTCCACATGCACTAATAGGTCCTCATGCATTGACCTATCACATTTTAAAATTTTCTCATATAAGTCCTATTAACTAAATTCACATGCAATCGACTAAATCGAAGCTTGAAATTTTCACACATTCATGATTACATATTCTAGACAATAAACATCACATTCAAACCTTTCGGTGACTCGGTTTAGCGGTCCCGAAACCACTTCCCGACTAGGGTCAATTTTGGGCTGTCACAATAGCCTTGTAAAGCCATATTTTAGTAAGACTGAAACACCTTATTCTAATCAATATCAAATAGATGATATTTAATAAGGTTTAAAAAACCTTATTCTAAAAATAAAATAAAAGAAGTGTAATTCTAAATGGATTCTTCATTTATTTTATTTTACCACAGTATTTTATTTAAATAAGGATTCGGGTCACTTAATTCTAACAATCTTCCATGGCCTATGTTTGGTCCCTTCTCCTTTATAAATGAAGAAGAGGATGGTTCTTGGTGTAGCCATAAAAATATGGTTGAGGTAGCTGTCTTGGAGAGGTTGGTTCAAACTCTGTTCAAAGGTAATTACCATGAGTCTATTTATTGTATGTGGATATTTAGTTTACTGGCATATGCCCTTTTGAATTCTTGTTGCTTTTGCTTACAGCATGGAAGGGCTCAAGAAAGAGGCTCAGCATTGGTATAATATCTCCCTATGCTTCTCAGGTTGTTGCAATTCAGGAGAAACTTGGTAGGAAGTATGAAAAAACTGATGGCTTTGCAGTGAAGGTGAAGTCAGTTGATGGGTTCCAGGGTGGTGAGGAAGATATTATAATAATATCAACTGTGAGATCCAATAGTTCGGGAGCAATTGGTTTTGTATCCAATTATCAAAGAACTAATGTTGCTCTTACAAGGGTTAGGTATTTCCTTGGATTTGCCTTTTTCATGTCTCGGTAGTTTTTGCAATTCTGTGATAGGTTGCAATATATTTCTGGGTTTTCAATGACTTCTCAGGCACTGCCTCCGGATTTTGGGGGATGGAACAACACCGGCCAAACGTGAATCTGTTTAGCAGGGTTTAGTTCGTGATGCAGAGGTGCGACATTGTTTCTTTAATTCTGATGGAGATAGGGAATTGGCTAAAGCTATTTTAGATGCCAATAAAGATTTTTGTCAGCTTGATGACTTATTTAATCAGAATGTAACTTCTATACTGATTAAAACTAGCTGTCATTCTACTTGCTGTATCGAAGTTACTTTTGTTTCCTACTTTCCATGAATTCCTGGTTGAATTTTTTACGTTCAACATGAAACCTTGTTATCAAAGATAACTATGCATGAGATGCAATGTGCATTTTATATTAAATGGTAAATTATATTCTTTCTATTTACCATGACCTCAGGTTCGTTTCAGTGATAACTTTAAAAAGTCATTTGGGAAGGTGAAATCTACGCAGACCCAGAAATCAAAGAAGAATGAGGGAACTTATTGGAGGCAGCAGTCCTTAATGCGTTTTGAGGACTTATCTTTAGAGGAAGAAATCAGGGAAGTTGTTGGGAGGCAGCAAAAGTTGCAAAGTTGAAAGCAGGAAGCAATCAATATCAAACTGTAGGTTTCTCTGGTGAAGTATTTCCTCCAGCCACTTACGATGAAGAGACGAGCTCAGAGGTTGTTCCATCTTCAAGCTCAGTTTCTCTGTCAGATCAAGACTTGAATATGCAGAATCAAAATGACAGTGATATGCAGTTTAATCATGGTCATTTTTGGGAACTTGTTCAAGCATTACAGGCAGTGGATAGTATCAAAGATCAAAGGACCATTATCTCATATGTTTCGAAATTGAGGGTAATGTTTAGAAGAGGTCCAATGTCTTACTGTTTTCCATGTATTTTATATGCCTAGTATTGTTTCATTGTTCAGATCATGCTTATTGTTATTTCAGCTTGTTTCATCATTTATTATTTTCTGTATTTTGTAGGTATATTCAGGAAACTTTGTTTTCATCATAGATGCTGGTATAAAAGAATGTTTGCAGAAGAAACCTGACAACTTTTCAAGGGATGCAATCAACATGTTTGATTTAATGAAGCGACTCCATAGTCAACTAGAACCAAGGTCAATTTCATTCAATGTTTGTCCCATATGTAGTTGAAAGATGTCATTTTACACATGATTAGTGAAAAGTCCCTGCTGCTTTCTCCATTTCTTTTCCAATAAACTGAAACTTGAAAGCAGCATTCCTATAATTGGTGCTGTTTGCGAGGAGCTGCTTCAGGGTGGTCTACAATGGTGCCCTTTCTATGGCAGCTATATTTTTTGGAGAATCATGAAAATCATGCATCTGATGAAACTCGTGACCATTGTGACGTGGAAGAGAGAAGTTGTAAGGGGGAGAAAAGTAGTAAGGGCAAGAAGCCAACTTCAAAAGTCACTGTCAGTTCGAAACCCCAAGGGAACAATAATTCTAAGAAAAAACAAGAAGAGTGGAGGCCAAAAACCAGAGTAGATAAGCATTCCTGAAATTCTAGAGGGCATATCACCTATCTATATTCACAGTGGCTGCATATAGCATACTTTTGCTTGATCTTTTATTAGTTGAAAGTTATGGTAGAACTTCTGGTATGACTTGAAATCAATAATCTGAATTGGGTTTAAAATGTACTTTTTGAACAGCAACCTCTCAGTAGATTCTCAATTTTATTGCCTTATACAAAAGCAAGAAACCTTTACTCTAATGCCATTATGTAAATAATCTATTATATAAAGCCTAAACAAATGACAATCATGCTAACGAACTGTTCCAATTAAAGAGACCAAAAAACAAGAAATAATAGTAAAACCAAGCAACTTGAGAATATCATTGGAGCCTAAAACTGCCAAAACAACTAATTCCTTTAATAAAAAAAAGTTTCAAGTTTCATCTCTTTATTTCTGTTAAGTATGCTCTGACACTTGCATAGAAGTTCCAATATCACTTGGACCGTTTTCAACAAGGTTTTAAAGGCCTAAATGAAACACTACTGGAGAAGTTTTTAGAAAAAAGGGTAATACCCCCATGAACTGTATACCCACCTGAATGCCAGAAAATATGGGAAACCCCCAAAACTCAATTCTCCTCACTGGTCCCAAACAGTTTCATTCTCGATAAAGATGTCCTTAAGTATCCATCCACCTCAAACTTCTTTGGTGAAAGCTCCTTATACTTTGCGAACTGTTCTTTAGCTTCAGCATTCCTATCAAGCAAGCTATATATGATACCTTGACAAAAATACGGCCTAAAATCAGTTGGATCTTCTTTGGCCAATTCCTGGTAACTCATCAAAGATTCGTCCACGTTCTTTTGCAAGAACTGTATCTGCGCCATTATGAATCGAACATCCCTAGCTTCTTTGACTTTCTTCTCTTCTTGGGCCCTGGCTAAAGCCTCTTCTAACCTCCTGATCACGGCTTCGCCTTCCCCACAACGGTCCATCAATAACGCATTCTCGAACAAAGCTTCGAAAGAGAGCGGATTCGACTGAAGAATTTCCTCAAACACTTTACGTGCATTCTCCGTTTGACCCATTTCCCCCAACAGCCTCCCTAACAAGAATTTCCAATCAATAACATCTGGTTGTGCAGAAACCAATCGGTTCAAGATACTCAGCGCTTCTTCGTCTTCGCCGTTTTCGAGCTTCTGTTGCAAAAGCGACTGTAATGCCGCAATGGCTTCGTCATTAGATCCCAGAAACTCAGAAAACGGTGAAGTTTCTTTTGGGCTTTGGGTTTTCAGTTGTTCGTTTTCTTGGAGAACTGCAGGTTCTTGTTCAGTCGTTGCCGGTAGAGAATCGGCTTTGGCAGGGAAGTTGGAGAATTTCCCGATCATCAAACTTGTGGCACCGACCAAAACAGCGGTTTTGGCAAATGATTGAAGCTTTTGGGAGAGGGATTGGCCATTGTTGTTAGGTTTAGAAACGGGAATGGCATCAAAATTTGCAGAAGAAGCCCTAAGCCTGAGGGGTTTGGGAAAAGGAAAAGTGAGGAATGAAGGGGAAGAAAGTGATTTCAAGGGAAGAAAAGAGAGGGATGGTGATGATAACGTGGCCAGTGTGGGATTCATGGCTTGAGATTATTTAGGGTTCTTGTATTTCAAAGATGGAAGAAAACAAGGTAAGTAGGCAGGAGAATGGTGTGATGCAAAGAAAAGAGGGTATTTGTAGTGGGAGAGTTACGCCTTAATTAGTTAAATAATTTAGTTACCCATTTGAATTTCAATTACTTAAAAGTTTAGAGTTAAGTGAGAAAGTAACAGAATTTGTTAAAAGTTTTTGAGAGGGCTCGAATCTCTTCACCCACTTTTATAAATTAGATTTAACTCCGCTTTTCTTTTGTGTTTTTATCAATTACATGATACACTGCCAATTAAAATAGTATAGTAATATAAATCAATTTTGTTTAAACTGTATTATATCAGTCGATTAGATCAAAAAATGGTTTGAAAAATATCATTGAACCAGTTAAATCGAAAATCGATTGAATCGATTAAAAAATTAGTTGAACTTAGTCTAATTTTTTTTATTTTTGAATTTTTAATAATTTTTAATCGAATCGACTGGATCGATCAAACTAGTTGAACTAATAAATCGGTAGCCTGAAAGTTTGACAACTGATCCGATTTAAAAAATCATTGTTCAAAACTATAATTAAAAATAATTTAAGGTTAAAGATAAGTGTTTTTAATTTAAAGTTAAAATTTTAATTTAAAAATAAAAAAATAAATATAAGAATAATCACATATTTTCTATTTCACATTTTAACCTTTTTAAATTTCACTAATTGAATTGATATTTGATTAAATTAGACATTTTATATTAATATTATTATACATAACAAGTAATAATCTCACCTCACCTAAAGGTCCTCCGTATACAGCTCACTTCACTAAGGCTGTTTTGGATTTTACCGAACTTACGTTTCGGTGAGATTTGCATGGTTAATTGTGCAATCGTAGCTCTATAACACCCCAAATTCGATCTGATAAATTGGATTTGAATCTCGGGTGTTACCACTCTAATAAAAATGTAGGCTCAATCTACTTGTACAAAGTTCAATGAATACAACTTACTTATATGCCACCTGAACTAAAACATAAGTGATTATACATCAGATAATAATAATTGTAGTACTAGATAAATTAATTACAAGGAAATTCTAACTAATCTGACAACTTATTTACAACATTCCAATACATAGACTTTTGTGCAAAACTATAAACTGCATTTTTACTACCAACTTGTTTTGTATGCATAATAACCTAGTATGCCACTCCCTTAACATTGTTCTAGCATTGCCCCTCCTGGCGTAGACCCATCCTAGCTTACCTGTAACAATACACACGGAAGTAAGTTCATAAGTACTTAGTGAGATAAACACCAATTACTTGGTTCATGTGTGCACATCGCATCTGGAATTTCAAATAGCCATCTTCATTCCTTATCTTTCGGCTTGTCTCTTGGCAAATACTTTTCTAGAGTTCCATTCCTCATACCATAGTTGTCGTAACCTACTCGGAGATCATGTCTTACCCTTCTCGTCTTCAATACATCATTCACATTCCTCGTTATGAACTTTCACAATTCCTTACCCATTTCCTTTCCAGAGGTGATATAGACAACCACTGTTATTCTTGCATACATACTCTAAGTCTTCATTCCTTTGATAATTCATGATTGACCATGTATACATATGGTAGATACCTCTTTCAATTATTTTATTCGAATCCTTCTCGAAAGTCCCGTTTTTGCTCAATATATCTAGTTGCACTTGTAAATTGTGTTGGTCGTGCCAAAACCATTTGATATAGAGTCTTCCATTAAAAGTCTTATCCTTACAAGCCAAGCGTTTCCTTTTCGAGTTCGTTATGAGTACCATTACTTTAGAGCGTGTCACATTGGCATCTTTTTCAGAGTTCGCCACGGAGGCATTTCATTTAGATTATTGCTACAAGAGCTTTCATTTCGTGATCTGCCATGTAGGTTTCCATTTCGTAGATTGCCACAAAGGGTTCCCTTTTCACAAATCGCCACAAAGGCTTCCCTTTTTATATATCGCCACAAAGGATTCCTTTCTATAAATAGCCACAAAGGCTTCCATTTCATAAATTGCCACAAAAGTTTCCATTTATCTGGCATGTTCACGATAGGGATTTGCCTAAACTCATTTTACGTGAGGTTTGCCCCTCATCATCTTAGGTCACGCAGAGAACCTCATTAGGTAATAACTTTCCTTTAATTCTTTCCATATGATGCCATAGCCCACCAGCTACAGTCTTACATGATATAGTGCCATAGACTTTTTCTTTCAGAGAATCATGTTTAAAGTCCCAACGAACTCCTTTAAACGACTTCACTGCGGTGAATAGACTTAGACTCACTTAATTGGCGTTCAAGCATTGACCCCATTTAAGGCTTAACTTATTTCCTTTTAGATAATATTATACATTCTAGAATCATTCAGACAACCTGATTTTATTATTAGAACATTTATCACATACTCAACTTATCAGATACCATACAGACTGCACATGCAAGACTCGTTTATTACCCATATCACAACATCAACTTCCTATCATACTTTCCTAACTTTAGAATCGTAGTGTGACTACTCTCTACCGAAATATCTCGAATAACACTATGCATGTAAGGGTTAGCTTTGGGACTCACCTAACACCTACAAACAACAACTTGATTTCCAGATCTCAACATCCATCCAAAAACCTTAGCAATCGACTGCTTGCAAGGCATAAAAATACCATTAAAACTTATTCATATTATCTTTATCATCATCTCATACCCAAAAAATCCTCATGCAAAGCTTTACTTTATCATTTTCCTATTCACCCTCCTAACAACTTATCATTACAAAAGTTAACATGCAAAAACCATAATACTTACCCAGGATGTGAAATAACTTTCTTTTAGAACTCTGATCCTTAGTTTCAGCTCAACAAGGAAGATCTATCCTAAGCTCCAAGGCAAATCAATCCTAGTATCTTAGAATGGAAGGAAGAAGATAACTCCTTATTTTTCCTTCTCAAGCCCTTATCAATATATAAAATTTCATGTTTTCATACGGAGACCACACATGTGTCACGATCAATTTTAATCTACCCAATAAATGGTTTACAATTGTATAGAAGCATATGCAAGAATCCATCTTTTAATATATTTTTAATCCATTTCTTCGTTCACTTCTAACCATGTTGTTAGAACTTGATCAACATAGTAACTAAGCAAACTTGACGTACTGTTCCTTTGGCGATACCCATCTCCAAAAACCCTTGATGCTCTTACCAAGATAATTCTTCTTCACATGTACACACCTTCAGATAACAATTCTTACCTACCACACCGACACCAACTATTTGCCTAATGTATACGCCAAGAGCATCAATTTGGCGAATAGGTTTACGCCACTTAATTTTTTTTGGTTTACACGCCAAATTCAGGACCTGCCACAGTTAGGTGTTACAAGCTCTCTCCATCATTTAGATAACAACGGTGGGAAAATCTCACCACACCGCAATTCATTTTTCCTATTGCCACTTTAAGGGCTAGTGGAGATTTAAAACTGCATTTAACAATTCAATTTTCATTCTTGCCCTTGCCTTTTCTTTTAATCAACACTCTTTCCCCCTTTTTTATACAATTAGATTACCATTTTTTTTAAAAATTTGAAAATAAAATAAAATAATTTTATATAAGTAATTATATGAATATAATTAAAAACTTATAGATTTTAGGAAATTTATTTTAAAAGATAAAAGATTTCTCCTGAAATATATGTAAGGATTATTAATTTATTTATTCATTTTGGATAAAACTATAGTCTTAACTTTTAAAACTGTCAAGTTTAAATTTGACACAATAAATAATTTAAAATTATTATAAAATAAAAATAATTAAAATTTTTGTACAATTAATTAAATAAATCATACATAATTGCATCAATAATAAAAACAAAAAAATATTATACATAATATTATTTTATTAATGAAATTATAATATAATATATTTTAATAGTTAATAATATTAGATAAATTCAAATTTTCCTTTTTTTAGTCTAACGTCCTTAATGATCATTTTCAATTGTCATCTCATCACCATCGCTATTCTTAACCTTACCAAAAGTAAATGCATCACCCATCCAAACTAAACTTTAAAAATCCTTTCGCTCTTCTTACCGAAAAGGAGACCACCAAGATAACTATCCAAGCAAAATAGGTTTGCCTAGGTTAGAGTTTGCCTAATTCTGAGGCCACTAGATAACTACTAAATCTTGAGAAAATCTACTTAAGAAAAATTCACATCAAATCTTACCATTACAACCATGTTAACTTCGGCATCTTTAATCCCGTATGGAGAGGGACATAAGAATGCCACCTCTCATCCACTATAAATTAAGGTCTTATGTAACGCCCTCAACTTGACCTGATTAATCGGATCTAAATCCTAGGTGTTACATTATTATTACAAACTTATACATACATAAAACACATAAATATTCAAATAAATACATCTTATTAGTAATACTGCCAAACAAAGTTACATTTGGGTGAACAATGTGTACAGAACTTACAAATATAATTACACATCACATTATCTTATAATGTCCCCCTTATTCAACCTCTAAATAATATTGCTAACTTTTTTTATTGACCGAAACGATTTATAAGGCTTACAAACAAATTTCTGAGACTTGTTTGAAACGTTTCTATCAGACTCGAACATGCCCGTGCAACCCCTACTCTATATGCATAAGTGCCCACTTCACCATTTCTTTGGCGTAGCCCTGGCGTCATCCCTCCTAGTACCTTTTTTACTTGAGACATAAAACAGAAAGGGGTAAGTTTGATAGAACTTAGTGAGAGAACCTTCTTTTTAGCTAAGCCCTTATCCAAGGATTTCATCATTTGTTTCTTGTTCATAACTTTGTCCCTACTGATTGTACAGACTTCGCCATAACCTTCCATATTGACTTTTCTTTCAGAGCTAATCTGTATTTTCCAATTCTCAAAATACCGTGTTCGCCATTCATTCAGATTCTGCCCATAGGCATTGTCTTCAGATGGTCATCACCAGAACTATTCTTCAGATTACGCCATGAAGGCGTTCCTTTCCAAAGATATCTACAAAGGCTTTTCTTTCAGAGTTTCGCTCTAAAGGCGTCTTTTAATAGAGATCGCCACAAAGGTTTTCTTACGGAAGCTGCCACAAAGGCACTTCTTCAGGTTGGGCCACAAAGGTGTCTCCTTACATATTACCACAAAGGTATTCCTTATAAGAGATTTGCCACAAAGGCATTTCTTTAATAGAAACAACCACAAAGGCTCACTTTTACGGAAATTGGTGTTTCTGACGATAGAGACTCGCCTAAACTCATCGTCATAAGGTTTGCTCCTCATCATCTGGTACTTACCCAACTGTCCTTTAAATCTTTTCCATATGATGCCATAGCCCAACCATGGTTTTACATTATATGGTCTTCAGAGTACCATGTACTTTTCTTTTTAGAGATTCATGTTTTTAGTCCCAACAGACCCCTTTAGACGACTCCGGATACAGACACAGACTCACTATGTAGACTCATACTTGACAGATTTATCCCTTTCGAACCTCTTCATAACAGATGCATTCGTGTTTTCCAAACATGTAAACCCTTCATGCAGTGACTTGTTTATGACAAACACAATTATGCTTTTAGACATGTTACATATGCATATACTTCTTTTCTTATAAGAGGCATACCATCATGTTTTGTTGGTTTAAGTTTTACGCTCTAGTCACTTGGCATAGAAGTATCTAGAATACAAACATACACATAAGAGTCAGTTTAAAGACTCACCTGTTAACCTTAATAGTAGCTTGGACTCCAGTTCTAAGTTCATCTCAAAGATTGTAGTGACCACTGCCTTGGTATAGAGAAATCATCGATAAAGCTTAGGATTTTTACTTTGGTATAAGGAATACTTTCTCTCCGTTTTTCTAACTTGAAGATAGTAGGATTTTTTTGAAGAGATAGAAAAGGCCTGTTTTTTTTCTTTAAATGTTCTGTTTTTCTTTAAATTCAAGTTGAAAAATACTTATTGGAGAAGGAAGAAAAAACTCACCTTTCAGTCTTGGTCGCTCAAATTTATGCAACCCTTGTTTGTGTGATAACTTTACACGTGTTACAGTCCTAATCAAGCTACTGTATGGGTGCTTCAAAGCCGTAAGGAAATGTGTATGAAAATCCACCTATATATTCATATAAATATTCGTGATTTTATTTCATGGTTTGTTCATGACTACCTATTAGGACGTAACCAAGATCGTGCTAAAAAAACTTAGCGTGCAATGCCTTTCAGCGATATCCCTAACATTCAAAATTCCTTGACAACTCACTAAGTTCCTAGAACTCCCCCATTACTCCTAAACTAACTATCCACCTTACCTTTTTCTGCTAAAAGCATCGCTTGGATGAATAGAACCACGCCAACCTATTCTCTTTAGAGACTTCGCCCAAGGGCACACTCATGAACTTCAACTCTTAGTTGAATCTAACATCTCACCTTCTCAGGACCCGTTTCAAAATTCTTGCAATATTCAAATGTCAAGGCTTTACCGAGCGAGGTGTCACATATTAAGCCTTCAGTTGAGTACAATCCTTGATCGTTAGTTCATCTCACACTTATTGATATACTTTTAAATATATTTTAGGAAAATATTTTAAATAAGGTTTGTAACACCCTTAACCCTTATCTATCGTCGGAATAAGATTTCAGAGTATTACCGAAACAATCAGAATATTTTACAATAATTTACGTAAATTACTATTCATTTACTGAGGTCATTCAAAACATCCCTTAATTGGACCCTCTAGATCCAATACGAGCATTAAAATCAAGTCGGGACTTAATTGAAAACTCATAAAATTTTTCGTGACATTTCAAAATTTTTCCAAGGTTGCAGGGCTTACAGGCCCATGTGGTCTAGGGACACGCCCGTGTGGTCTAGCCGTGTACTACACACGTCTGTGTCCTTAACCCGTGTAACTCTCTGACTTATAAGGCATGAAGAAATTGAAGTCACACGGCCAAGTCACACGCCTGTGTGCTAGGCCATGTGGCGAATTTTATTTTTAAAATTTAGGTGTAGTTTTCACACGGCTGTGTAACACACCCGTGTTCAGGGTCGTGTCAACTACACGGCTGAGGCACACGCCCATGTCTCTGCATGTGTGCCCAATTCTGAGCATTCTATTTCTCATTTTTAAGATGCAAGGGACACACGGCCAGACCATATGCCCATGGGACGAGCCGTGTGTCCCACACGGCCAAGACACATGCCCGTGTGTCTATCTGTATGAACAAAATAAGGCCATTTCGTAGCCTCATTTGTCACCCAAAACTTACCATTTTCCTACATCAAAACTCACAAGCATATATCCACCAATCCAACATCATATTCATATAAAATTTGACATAATCATATGGTATTATCTCATGCATCAATGAATATAAACTTACTCTTATCATAAACTTATGTGCTAACATATTTCCATCAAACCAATATACAATAAGCATTTGTGTAATTATCAAACATAACTTTTAAGATAACCAAATTAGATCATCACTAGCCACTCCAATGGCTAGATTACAAAACAACAATTACAAACCATCATTGACCAAATAAGCTCATACATGCCATTATACCAAAACGAGATTTCTATTTGTACCAAAATGAGATAGTGGATAGTGTGATGATTGCTCCGACCGAATTCCAACCTTCGCGAGCTTTGAGCACTATAAAACAGGGAAAATTAAATGGAGTAAGCATTTTATGCTTAGTAAGTTCGTATAATGAAAAATGAACTTACCATTCATATTTATCAATACAAGCATACATAGTCATACTTTCCATAAATTTTGGATGAGATTACCTAAACACAAACACTTAATCAAACAAGTGAATCACATAACCTCATATAAATATCGAGTAAACATAGATGAGCTCATCACATTACAAGCTTCCATTAAATTTCACCTTTCCACATTATAAGAGTGTTTTCCGTCGAACTATTGAAATTTCAATGGATGTTCGGGTAATATACTCATGTGTAAAAGTACCTATTAAGGTACATAATAAAAAGGCACACTCTTGAGCCACACATTTTACAGCAGGATTACCAATCTATGCTAAATCCTATCCATAGCATATGCTTTAGAGAGCTTAATTTGGATTACCTATTCAGGCTAAATCCAATCTATAACATAAGCTCAAGAGTGCTTACATTAGAATTACCCATCCCGGCTAAATTCTATTTACAACACATGCAGTATTATTCTTATTCAAGAATTCACCTTAATCCATCGAAATTCAACATTCAACCGGAACATGACAATTTGTCCATATTTTACAATTTATTACTATTTCATTATGTATATATATCATCTCACACATATCAACACAATCATACAATTCAATTCAAGCATATTAACATACATATTTAAGTTACACGAACTTACCTTAAAAATGGTTCGTATTTGAATTTCAACTAATCCGAAACTTTTTGCTTTCCTTGATCTAGTTCTGTAGTTGGTCTTTCCGGATCTATATGGGTAAATTTAACTATTAATCTATCACATTTCATATACATTTGCATCCTATTACATCCTAGGCAAAATTACCATTTGCCCCTATCTTTTTCAAAAAATTGATTTCGTCCCTAGGCTCGGAAAATGAAATTAATGAAATTTAACCTTCTTTTCAAGCTAGTCGAAATTTATATACTACATTTACAGCACATACATTTCACAAATTTTAGTATTTTCCGTGGGTTTTACCACTTTTTCATTTTAGTCCCTAAATCAAGTTTTCATCAAAAATTACTTTGTAAAAGTTGTTATCTATGAATAACTTTTCATTTTCTACCATAAATATCTAATTTTCAGCATATTCATCCATGACCCAAATTTCATACCTTGATAACTTTTCAAATAAATCCCCTAAATAGAAAGATTAGACTATCCCGATTCCAAAAATATAGAAATTACTAAAAAGGGGACTTGATTGCATACCTTTTTAAGCTTGAAAAGTTTTCTTCCTCTCTCCTAGGGTTTCTATAGAAAAAATTGGGGAAGATGATAAGAAAATAGATGATTTTTTTCTTTTTAATTAATTATCATCTATTAATTTTATTGATTTCCAATTTAGTCCCTACCTTTTTCTAAGTTTTCCATGGATGAGTCATTAAAATATCTACTAACTACTCTTTAATGGTCTAATAACCATATAAAGGACATTAAGTTTTGAATTCCATAGCTATTTGATTCCTATAGCTACTAGAACCCAACTTTTGTATTTTATGCGATTTAGCGTTTCCCTAATTAAACACACAATCGGTAAAATTTTCATATCAAAATTTTCATGTGACCTTATTATCATGATGCCAACCATAAAATAAAATAAAATTTTATTCTTGGCTCAGATTTATGGTCCCGAAACCATTGTTCCAATCTTATCGAAAATGGGCTATTTCAACTCTCTCCACTTAGAAATTTTTGTCCTCGAAAATTCTTACCAAAAAAGGAGGTTAGGGTATCGTTTTCTCATAGTATCCTCTGGCTCCCAGGTAGCTTCCTCTAATCCATGTCGTTACCAGAGAACTTTTACCAATGCCACCTTTTTATTTCTTAACTCTTTCGTCTCATACGCTAGTATTTTAATCGGTTCTTCATTATAGGTCATATTAGGCTGAATCTCAACTTCTGTTGGAGTAATAACGTGTGAAGGATCCGATCGATATTGTCGTAGCATGGACACATGAAACAGATTATGAATTTTATGAAGCTCCGGTGGTAATGCTAACCAATATGCAACAGGCCTGATTCTTTTAATGATCTCATACGGCCCGATGAACCATGGACTCAGTTTTCCTTTACGGATGAATCAGAGAACTTTCTTCCAGTGTGACACTTTCAAGAATACTTTATCACGGACCTGAATTCTATCTTTTTTCACTTGAAATCAATATAAGACTTTTGACAGTCTGAAGCCGCTTTCAAATAGTCTCTAATTATCTTCACCTTTTCTTCAGTTTCCCAGATCAAGTCAACTCCATGTATCTTTTTCTCACTTAACTCTATCCAATACAATGGATTTTTACATTTACGACCATATAAAGCCTCATACGACAACATTCTAATACTAGACTTATAACTGTTATTGTAAGCAAATTCAATCAAAGGCAAGTATTTTTCCCAGTTACCTCTAAATTCAAGTATACAACACCGAAGCATGTCTTCTAAAATCTGTATCACACATTCAGATTCTCCATCTATTTGAGGATGGAATGCAGTACTAAAATGTAAACGAGTGCCTAGAGCTTCTTGTAACTTAATCCAAAATCGGGATGTAAATTGAGGATTTCTGTTTGAAATAATGGAAATTGACACTTCATGTAGTCTTACAATTTCAGAAACATATAATTTAACCAATCTGTACAATGAAAAATCTATATGTACTGGAATAAAGTGTGCAGACTTCGTTAAACGATCGACAATTACCCAGACGACGTCTTTCTTTTTTGGTGATAAAGGTAATCCTGTTACAAAGTCCGTGGTAACTCTTTCCTATTTCCATTCCGGTATTGTAATTGGCTGCAATAATCCCGAAGGTACTTGGTGTTCAGCTTTCACTTGTTGACATATCAACCACTTCGATACCAACTCAGAAATATCCCGTTTCATTCGCAGCCACCAGTACATCTTTTTCAGATCGCTATACATCTTATTACTACTAGGATGGATAGACATATTACCATTATGAGCTTCATTCAAAATATTCTGTACTAGTTCTGAACTTTTTGGTACACATACTCTACCTCTGAATAATAAACAACCATCAGTCTCGACCTGGAATTTTAAGTCAAGAGTCAATTCACTTTGTATTCGTTTTGCTTGCAACTTACTATAATTTTTCTGAGCTTTAGAGTTCTGTTGCAAGAACGTCGGTCTAACTTTTAACTCAATTATGATTGAAACATCATCAGATAAAGACAACTGGGTGTTCGATGCTCGTAAAGCAAATAAGGATTTTCGATTCAAGGCATCCGCCAATACATTAGCTTTCCCTGAATGGTAATCAATAACGAGATCATAATCTTTCCATAATTCCAACCACCTATGTTGTCTCAAATTCAGTTCTTTTTGTGTCATTAAATACTTCAGACTTTTGTGATCCGTAAAGATGTGTCATTGTTCACCAAAAAGATAATGCCGCTATATTTTCAATGCAAAAACAATAACTACTAATTCAAGATCATGTACTGGGTAATTTCTTTCATGTGATTTTAGCTACCTAGATGCATAATCCACTACTTTATCATCTTGCATCAATACACATCCAAAACCATTCAATGAAGCATCGTTATAAACTATAGATTCCTTACCCAATTCAAGTTGGACTAATACGGGTGTTTTTGTCAATAAAGCTTTCAGTCTATCAAAACTCTGCTGGCACTTATCAGTCCACTCGAATATCACTTCTTTTTGCAACAATTGTAACATCCCGAAATAGGGCCTAAACGGAACAGTGGTTGTGAAAGCACGAATCCAAGATAAAAAAGTTTCTTCCGATTAATTTTTATAATTTACCGAATGATGAGATGCATGTGTTAGAGTATCGATGAAAAATTTTATAGATAGCACGTTTAATTTACCTACTAGGGCTTAATTGCAAAAGTTGATAAATATGAGTTTAAGATGCTAAAGGATTAAATTGAAGAGTATAATTGAAGTAGAGGTCCTTAAATGGTAATTAGACCATTAGTTTTTCATGGACAAAAAAGGACGTGCATAGATAAAAATAACTAAAGTTTTAATGAAGGGTATTTTAGTCATTTGGTAATTAAAAGATTAAAAAAGGGAAAAAGATGGCAAAATGTGCCCATCTTCTTCATTAGGTCGAAATTTCAAGGGTTCTTCATAGCTAGGGTTTTTTCAAGATTCCAAGGTTCATAGTAAGTGATTCCAAGCCCCGTTGTTAATGTTCTTTACGTTTTTGAAGTCCCAGAAACTTGATTTAGCTTATTCTAGCAATAATTTAACCTAGGGTTCATATTTGGAAAAATACCCATAGGTGAAATGTGTTTATTTTGATGTTTTATGGTAGAATATTAAGCTTGAAATTATGTTAACCGACTTGAGCTAAGCAATTTTAAGCGAAAACAAGTAAAACGACATAATCGGTAAAAATACCTAATGGTCATAAGTACATGTTAGAGTGGGAATTTGATGTTGCCGTAGGTAAATAAATGATTAGCATGTCATAAAACATAATAATTAGGGATAAAGTTTCATTTCTGAGCCTTGGGGAAAAAGTGTAAATATGCAAAAGTTTAGGGGTAAAATTGTAATTTTACCAAAGTTAGAGTTAAGGACTGTTTTGATAAATGTGAATATTAAATAAGTTAAGTTTGCTATTATAGATCAAGAAAAACAAAATTTGGGGTTAGACCGAGGAAAGAAAAAGGTTGAGGACTAAATCAAATTATTTGATCGTATTTTGTATCGGGGTAAGTTTGTGGTAAATAAATGCAATGTTTTAATATTTATAATTAATGATGTTGTTTTTCAGCATCTATATATTTATTTTGTAAATTTATTCCTTGATGATTCAAGCAAGAATTGACGGAGAAATGATACTTAAAAGTTTCGGTTGAACCTTAGGAATGTGTAGGATACAAATGTCATGACATTAGGGTTTAAGGATACTAAGTAATACCATGCCAAGGCATGGCATTGATAAGTTTTACAAGGCAAGGAAATCATGTAAGGCCATGTCAAGACATGGTATTGATAAACTACGATAAGGCAAAGATCCCATGTAAAACCATGCCAATGCATGGCAATGGTGAGTTCATAAGGCAAGGATACCACGTAAGACCATGTCAAGACATGTCAATGGTAAGTTTAAAAAGGAAAGGTGCCCGTGTATCCTTAGTATTCCAAGTGGTTCAACGAAAAATTTAAAGAGTGTACCAAAGGGAAAGTAAGATAAGTCTGGTAACACCTCGTGCTCGACTCGGGCGACGATCTCGGGTAAGGGGTGTTACATTTATTGGTATCAAAGCAAGAGTTTAGTCGATTCTTAGAATATTCAGTTTGAGTAAGAGTCTAGCTATACATGCCATACTTATATTTTGATAGTGTGACGACTCCTGGCGATTTTAAAATGTTTTTCTTTTATAGTTATTGATCCCGAATGAGTTGGTACAGATGATGTAGGAAGTAACGCGCCCACTTCCGCAGAAGGGACGATGCCACCAGATAGTAGTGAAAGGCCCGTTACAGTTAGTCAGGGAGGAGGGGCTCAAGAAGCCTTCTTTTAAGCTATGAATGAATGGTTTTCCGAGTTCGTTCGTATGAATCCAGCCGTTAGACCTCCACCCCCTCATAATCCTCAGACTACCTATGTAGCTTCCCCAGTTACAATACAGTCAAAAGAGAGAAGCCACTAGTTGATAAAATTAGAAAACAAGGGGCCGAAGAGTTTCGAGCTACTAAAGATGACGATGCAGACAAAGCTGAATTTTGGCTTGAGAATACTATCAGGGTCTTTGATGAGTTATCCTGTACAACTGAAGAGTGCATAAAGTGTGTTGTATCACTTTTACGAGACTCGGCCTACCATTGGTGGAAGACACTTGTGTCAGTAGTACCGAAAGAGAGGGTTACTTGGGATTTCTTTCAGGAGGAGTTCCATAAGAAATACATTAGTTAGAGGTTCATCGACCATAAAAGAAAAGAATTCCTTGAACTAAAGCAGGGTAAGATGACAGTGACTGAATATGAACGTGAATTTGTCAGACTCAGTAATTATGCTCGAGAATGTGTCTCTACTGAAGCTATTATGTGCAAGAGATTTGAAGATGGGATCAATGATGATATTCGACTGCTAGTCGGTGTTTTAGAAATAAAAGAGTTTGTTATTTTAGTTGAAAGAGCTTGGAAGGCAAAGGAGTTGCTGAAAGGAAAGGGTAAAGCTAAAATTGAGATGCAAGACACAAAGAGAAGACAGATGAGCAAGTCGTTTCAGGCTACATCCAAGAGGCCTAGAGAGTTCTCTACGAGATCTAATTTTTCAGCAGGGTATTCTAGCTGAAACAGAAGTAGAAAATTTATGGGTCAGAAAGCTCAAACCACTTTAATTATGAGTGTTGGTAGTATTCAGCGTGATAGACTTGAGTGTCCTCAATGTGGTCGACATCATCCAGGTCAATGTCGAGCAACTGAGACTGGTTGTTACCGATGTGGTGCATCGGATCATTTCATTCGGGAGTGTCCTGAGATGGTTAAAAGAGAAGTAATACCGAGTGTAAGATCAGGCAATGCCCCCGTTAGAGGCAGACCTCAGAGAAGTTAGGGAATAGAGGTAGGTAGAGGTGCATCTAGAGATTCAGCAGCAAGACCAGATGTTAGAGCACCTACAAGGCCCTATGCTATTCGTGCTCGTGAAGAGGCATCCTCCCCCGGTGTAATTACGGGTACATTTTCTCTTCATGATGTTAATGTTATTACTTTGATTGATCCGGGCTCGACCTATTCCTATGTTTGCATGAAATTGGTGCCTAGTATGAATATGTCCACAGAGTCTACGGGATTTGTGATTAAAGTATCGAATCCATTGGGTGAATATGTATTAGTAGACAAAGTATGTAAAAATTGCCTTTTGATGATTAGATGTTACTGTTTTCCAGCCGATCTCATGCTATTGCCATTTGATGAGTTTGATGTGATTCTTAGTATGGATTGGTTGACTACGCATGACGTGATAGTGAATTGTGGAAATAAATTCATTGAGTTGAAATGCGAAAATGGTGAAATTCTTTGGGTTAATTCAGATGAGTCAGATAGTTCAATTGCCATGATTTCTGTTATGTCTGCTCAGAAATGCTTGAGAAAAGGATATGAAGCTTATCTTACTTTTGTGTTGAATACTAAAGATCTAGAGTTGAAAATTGAATCAGTGCCTATGGTATGTGAGTTTCCTGATGTGTTTCCGAAAGAACTACCAGGTTTGCCTCCTATCAGAGAAGTTGAGTTTGGTATTGAATTGGTTCCAGGTACAACACCCATTTCTATTGCTCCTTATAGAATGGCTCCAATAGAATTGAGAGAATTGAAAGTTCAGTTGCAGGAACTAACAGAGAAAGGCTTTGTAAGACCTAGTTGTTCACCATAGGGTGCACCAGTGCTCGTTGTGAAAAAGAAAGATGGTTCGATGAGATTGCTCATAGATTATCGGTAGCTTAACAAGATGACTATTAAGAACAAGTATCCACTGCCTAGAATTGACGATTTTTTTGACCAATTGAAGGGAGCTACTGTGTTTTCCAAGATGGATTTGAGATACGGATATTATCAGTTGCGAGTTAAAGAGTCAGATGTTCCGAAGTCTGCTTTTCGTATTAGGTATGGCCATTATGAGTTCCTTGTGATGCCATTTGGCTTGACTAATGCTCCTTCCATTTTCACGGACTTAATAAATCAAAATTTCAGGCCTTACTTGGATAAATTTGTAGTTGTGTTCATTGATGATATCTTGATTTATTCTCATGGTAAGGCTGAGCATTCAGAGCATTTGAGAACAGTTTTACAGACTTTGAGAGATAATCAGCTGTATGCAAAGTTTAGCAAAAGTGAGTTCTGGTTACGGGAGGTTGGTTTTCTTGGACATATAGTCTCAGGTCAAGGTATTAGAGTTGATCTGAGTAAGATTTCAGCCATTGTTGATTGGAAGCCTCCCAAGAATGTATCAGAGGTCAGAAGTTTTCTTGGTCTCGCCGGTTATTATAGGCAATTTGTAGAGGGATTTTCCATGATAGCTACTCCATTGACAATATTGCTACAGAAAGATGTCAAGTTTGAATGGACTGAAAAGTGTTAGCAGAGTTTTAACAAGTTAAAGGCATTGTTGACTGAAGCTCCTGTCTTAGTACAACCAGAATCAGGTAAAGAGTTTGTGATTTACAGTGATGCGTCCTTGAACAGACTAGGCGGTGTACTTATGTAGGAAGGAAAGGTAACTGCTTATGCCTCTAGACAGCTAAATCCACATGAGAAAAATTATCTGATACATGATTTAGAACTAGCTGCCATTGTATTTGCGTTGAAAATCTGGAGACATCACTTGTATAGTGAGAAGTGCTGAATATTTACTGATCATAAAAGTTTGAAATACTTGATGACTTAGAAAGATTTGAACTTGAGGCAAAAAAGATGGCTAGATTTGATTAAAGATTATGAACTAGTGATCAATTATCATCCGGGTAAGGCAAATGTAGTTGCTGATGCTTTGAGTAGAAAATCTTTATTTGCATTAAGAGCTTTGAAACTTGTTTAACCTTATCAGATGATGGTTCTCTCAGCCAAATTAAGAGCTAAGCCAATGTTCTTGAAGAAATTTGTGAAGGTCAGAAAGATAACAGTGAGTTGCAAGCCAAAAGAGCTTAGTGTGAGTTGGCTATAGAGTCAGATTTTCAAATCAGTTCTGACGGTTGTTTAATGTTCAAAAATCAGATATCTGTACTGAAGAATGATGAGCTTATTCGAAAGATTTTAAAAGAAGCACATAGTAGTTCCTTATCTATTCATGCAGGTAGTACAAAGATGTATAATGATTTGGAGAAAATGTATTGGTGGGTAGGAATGAAGAGAGATATTTCAGAGTTTGTTTCTAGATGCTTGATCTGTTTGTAGGTAAAAGCTGAACATCAGGTACCTTCAGGTTTATTGCAGCCTGTGTTAGTTCCTGAGTGGAAATGGGACCGAGTTACCATGGATTGTGACAGAATTGCCGTTGACACCGAGAAAGAAAGATGCACTATGGGTTGTGATTGATAAGCTAACGAAATCGACTCATTTTATTCCAGTTCGTATGGATTATTCACTTGACAAGTTGGCCGAGTTGTATATTTTAGCGATAGTCAGACGACATGGAGTACCGTTATCGATTATTTTAGATAGAGACCCGAGATTCACTTTGCGATTTTGGAAGAAGTTACAGGAAGCTTTGGGTAGAAAGTTGAGTTTTAGTAGAGCTTTCCATCTTCAGACCGATGGTCAGTCAGAGAGAGTTATTCAGATACTTGAGGATATGCTCAGATGTTGTGTCTTAGAATTTCAAGGTAGTTGGGAGAAATATTTGCCATTGGTAGAGTTTGCTTATAATAATAGTTACCAGTTGAGTTTGAAAATGGCACCTTATGAAGCTTTGTATGGACATAAATGTCGCACACCTTTGTATTGGATAGAGCTTAAAGAAAATCAGATTTACGGGGTTGATTTTGTTAAATAAACTGAAGAGAAAGTGAAAGTTATCACAGATTGCTTGAAAGCAGCATCAGATAGATAGAAGTCTTATGCAGACTTGAAAAGAAAAGAGATTGAGTATCAAGTTGGTGACAAAGGGTTCTTGAAAGTATCCTTGTGGAAGAAAGTCTTTAGATTTGGCAAGAAAGGCAAACTAAGTCCACGCTTTATTGGATCATTTGAGGTGACTGAAAGAATTGGACCATTAGCATGTCGGTTAGCTTTGCCGCCAGAGTTAGAGAAGATTGATGATGTGTTCCATGTGTCCATGTTACGTCGTTACCGTTCTGATCCTTCACATGTGATTTCACAAACAGAGGTTGAGATTTAGCAAGATATGACTTATGGTAAAGAGCCGGTAAAGATTGTAGCTCGGGAGATCAAGCAACTAAGGAAAAAAGTATTGCACTTGTGAAAGTATTATCGAATAGGCATGGGGTAGACGAGCCTACATAGGAGCCTGAAGAGGTTATGCGACAATAGTATCCAAATCTTTTCATAGGTAAGATTTTCAAGGACAAAAATCCCTAAAGGAGGGAGAAATGTAACATCCCAAAATAGGGCCTAAACGGAACAGTGGTTTTGAAACCACGAATTTGAGATAGAAAAGTTTATTCTAATTAATTTTTATAATTTACCAAGTGATTAGATGCATGTGTTAGAGTATTGATGGAAAATTTTATAGATAGCATGCATAATTTACCTACTAGTGCTTAATTGCAAAAGTTGATAAATATGAGTTTTAGATGCTAAAGGATTAAATTGAAGAGTATAATTGAAGTAGAGGTCCTTAAATGGAATTAGACCATTTTTGATGGACAAAAAAGGACATGCATAGATAAAAATAACTAAAGTTTTAATGAAGGGTATTTTAGTCATTTGGTAATTAAAAGATTAAAAAAGGGAAAAAGATGGAAAAATGTGCCCATCTTCTTCATTAGGTCGAAATTTCAAGGGTTCTTCATAGCTAGGGTTTTTTCAAGCTTCCAAGGTTCATAGTAAGTGATCCCAAGCCCCGTTGTTAATGTTCTTTATGTTTTTGAAGTCCCAGAAACTTGATTTAGCTTATTCTAGCAATAATTTAACCTAGGGTTCATATCTGGAAAAATACCCATAGGTAAAATGTGTTTATTTCAATGTTTTATGGTAGAATATGAAGCTTGAAATTATGTTAATCGACTTGAGCTAAGCAATTTTAAGCGAAAACAAGTAAAACAACATAATCGGTAAAAATACCTAATGGTCATAAGTACATGTTAGAGTGGGGTAAGGGGTGTTACAACAATTTAAAGAGTGTACCAAAGGGAAAGTAAGATAAGTCTAGTAACACTTCGTGCTTGACTCTGGCAACGATCTCGGGTAAGGGGTGTTACAACAATCGAGTCATCGGAGAAGCTATCATTGAAAACCCTTTAACGAATCTCCAATAATATCCTACTAGTCCAAGAAAACTTCTGACTTCTGAAACATTCTTCGGTGGCTTCCAACTTACAATAGCTGAAATTTTGTTCAGATCCACTCGAACACCCTCTGCAGATGCAACATGTCCAAGGAAACTAACTTCCCGTAGCTAGAATTCACATTTACTGAATTTAGCATACAACTTTTTCTCACATAGAGTTTGTAATACTATTCCTAGATGCTCAGCATGCTCATTCACATCCCGAGAGTAAACCAAAATATTATCAATAAAAACAACCATGAACTTATCCAGGTATGGTCTGAAAATTTTGTTCATTAAATCCATAAATACTGCCGGGGCATTTATTAATTTGAATGGCATCACCAAAAATTCATAATGCCCAAATCTGGTTCTGAAAGTTTTCTTCGGCACATCTGAATCTTTTACCTATAGTTGATAGTAACAGATCGTAGGTCAATTTTTGAAAATACTATAGCACCTTTTAATTGATCAAACAAGTCATCTATACGAGGAAACGGGTATTTGTTCTTTATTGTGACTTTATTAAGCTATTTTTAATCAATGCACAATCTTAATGATCCATCTTTCTTCTTTACAAACAATACCGGTGCAACCCATGGCGAAAAGCTGGGTCGGGCAAACCCTTTATCAATCAACTCTTTCAATTCCATAGGAGCTATTCTATATGGTGCTATAGATATTGGCGTCGTCCCTGGTACAAGGTCTATGGAAAATTCCACCTCTCTAGTTGGAGGTAAACTAGGTAGTTCTTCTGGAAATACCTCAGGAAACTCACAAACAACCAGCACCGACTGGATTTTTAACTCTGATACTTTGATATCCGGTACAATAGCAAGATAAGCCTCATACCCTTTTTATATATCTCTGTGCTGATATTGCTAAAATCACATTAGGTAATCCATTCAATTTCTTAGATTTAACCTAAAGTAACTTACCATTCTGACACTACAATACAATGTATTTATGCTTACAATTTACTACTTCATCATGTTGGGTTAACCAATCCATTTCCAATATTACATCAAATTCATCAAAGGGTAACAACATCAAATTAGCCAGAAAACAATAACCCTTTATCATCAAAGGAAAATTTTTGCAAATTTTATCCACCATAACATGCTAACCCAAAGGGTTTGAAACTTTAACCACAAATTCAATGAATTCAATGATCATATTTTTAAAAGACACAAAATTTGTGCATATATATGAATGCATGGAACCAGGATCAATCAAAGCAATAATATTAGTATCATGTAGAGAGATTGTACCAGTGATAACATCTGGTGCCGAGGCATCTTCTCTTACACGTATTGCATATGTTTTTGCCGGAGCCCGAACCTCAAATTTAGCTGTTGAATCTTTTGCAGTACTATGACTACCACCGACATTTCTAGAATACCGTGGTGGTCTACCCCTCGAGATAGGATTACTTAGCTTCGGGGTCTGTTCAATGTCTTTCTTAACCCTTTCTGGGCAATCTTTAAGAAAATGGTCGAGAGAACCACACTTAAAGCAAGCCCCACTTCTCATCTAGCACTCTCCGAAATGCAATTTATTACAGACATTGCATCGTGGTTTGGAGTTTCCAACACTCCCAACACTGGTTGTTAAGGGAGACGAAGACCTCGAGTTAGTACGTATAGAACTTCGTTCCTTTCCCGAATACTCCCTTGATGTAGCAATACGCTCATGATAATTCTTTGATTTCTTTGAAGTAGATGGTTGCATCTTGTTCATAAATCTTTTGCTAGTAACCCGAGCTTCCCTTTTCGCTTGCCTCATTTCTTTGCTTAATTCATCGGCCTTGTGTGCTCGTTCAGCCAACACCACAAATTCTCTTAATTCTAGAATTCCAATCAATAGCTTGATATCTTCGTTTAGACCTTCTTCAAATCGTTTGCACATTTCAGCTTCAGTCTGAACCCATTCACTAACATACTTGCTCAATCTAACAAATTTTCGTTCGTACTCGAACACTGTCATATTTCCCTATCTGAGCTCTAGAAATTCCTTCTTTTTCTGGTCCAGGAATCTTTGACTAATATACTTCTTTTTGAACTCTATTTGGAAAAATTCCCATGTAATATTTTCCCTTGGTGCAACAAAAGATATGGTTTTCCACCAATGGTAGGCTGTGTCTTTCAACAAAGATGCCGCATATTTCAGACATTCAGTTGGTGTACATGATAACTCATCTAGAACCCGAATAGTATTTTCAAGCTAGAACTCGGCCTTCTCTGGATCGTCGTCGGTCGTAGTCCTAAATTCTTCAGCCCCATGTTTTTTGATTTTATCTACTGGAGCCTTACCAATTCTAATAGGTCTAGCATCCAGTGGCGTTTCATAATATTGTGAACTAGGTGGGGGAGGTCGTTGAACAATAGGGTTTGTTCTCATATATTCACTATACCATTCATCCATCAATTCAAAGAAGGCTAATTTTCAACCCTTAGATACGGGCCTTCTACTACCACTAGATGTAGCTCATTGCACGGAAGCTTGAGCAACGCTCTCAGCTTCCTCAATCTCGGCTCTAGCTTGGTTGGAAGACATCACTATATGAGAATACATTTAAAAGTGGTCAGGAGATATCAAACTATCATAATTTATATAATGGCATGTATAGCTAGACTCATACTTGCTACGTTTGTCCGAGAATTGGCTAAATCGTAGCTCTGATACCACTAAATGTAACACCCGTAACCCGTACCCGTTGTCAAAATAGGGTTTTGAAGTATTACCAAAACATTTAGAAATTTTTATAATAATTTACGTAAATTACAATTCATTTACTGAGGTCATTCAAAACATCCATTAAGGTCCGATACGAGCATTAGAATTAAGTCGGGACTTAATTGAAAACTCATAAAATTTTTCGCGACATTTCAAAATTTTTCCAAGGTTGCAGAGCTCATACGCCTGCGTGGTCGGGCCGTGTACTACACATGCCTGTGTCCCTAACCCGTGTAACTCTCTAACTTATAAGGCATGAAGAAATTGAAGTTACAAGGCCAAGTCACACACCCATGTGCTAGGCCGTGTGGCGAATTTTATTTTTGAAATTTAGGTGCAGTTTTCACACGGCCGTGTAACACTCCCGTGTTCAAGGCCGTGTCAACCAAACGTCTAAGACACACGCCCGTGTGCCCAATTCTGAGCATTCTGTTTCTCATTTTTAAGATGAAAGAGACAAACGGCCAGACCACATGCCCATGGGTGTCACACACGGTCAAGACACACGCTTTTGTGTCTACCCGTGTGGACAAGATAAAGGCCATTTCCTAGCCTCATTTGTTACCCAAAACTTAGCATTTTCCTTCATCAAAACTCACAAGCATATATCCACCAATCCAACATCATATTCATATAAAATTTGACATCAATCATATGGTATTATCTCATACATTAATGGATATAAACTTGCTCTTATCATAAACTTATGTGCTAACATATTTCCATCAAACCAACACCCAATAAGCATTTGTATAATTACCAAACATAACTTTTAAGATAACCAAATTAGATCATCACTAGCCATTCCAATGGCTAGATTACAAAACAACAATTACAAGCCATCATTGGCCAAATAAGCTTATACATGCCATTATACCAAAACGAGATTTCTATTTGTACCAAAATAAGATAGTGGATAGTGTGATGATTGATCCAACCGACTTCCAACCTTCGCGAGCTTTGAGCACTATAAAACAGGGAAAATTAAACGGAGTAAGATGTTATGCTTAGTAAGTTTGTATAACGAAAAATGAACTTATCATTCATATTTATCAATACAAGCATACATAGTCATACTTTCCATAAATTTTGTATGAGATTACCTAAACACAAACACTTAATCAAACAAGTTAATCACATAACCTCATATAAATATCGAGTAAACATAGATGAGCTTATCACATTACAAGCTTTCATTAAATTTCACCTTTCCACATTACAGAAGTCTTTTCCGTCGAACTATTGAAATTTCAATGGATGTTTGGGTAATATAATCATGTGCAAAAGTACCCATTAAGGTACATAAAAAAAGGCACACTCTTGAGCCACACATTTTACAGCATGGTTACCAGTCCAGGATAAATTCTATCCGTAGCATATGCTCTAGAGGGCTTAATTTGGATTACCCGTCCAGGCTAAATCCAATCTATAACATAAGCTCAAGAGTGCTTACATTAGAATTACCCATCCAGGCTAAATTCTATTTGCAACACATGCAGTATTATTCTTATTCAAGAAACCTTAATCCATCAAAATTCAACATTCAACTGGAACATGACAATTTGCCCATATTTCACAACTTGGGACTATTTCATTATGTATATATATCATCTCACACATATCAACACAATCATACAATTCAATTCAAGCATATTAACATACATATTTAAGTTACACGAACTTACCTTAAAAATGGTTCGTATTTGAATTTCAACTAATCCGAAACTTTTTGCTTTCTTTGATCTAGTTCCGTGGTTGGTCTTTCCGGATCTATATGGGTAAATTTAACTATAAGTCTATCACATTTCATATACATCTGCATCCTATTACATCCTAGGCAAAATTACCATTTGCCCCTATCTTTTTTAAAAATTTTGATTTCGTCCCTAGGCTCGGAAAATAAAATTAATGAAATGTAACCCTCTTTTCGAGCCTAGCCAAAATTTATATACGACATTTACAGCACATACGTTTTAAAAATTTCAGAATTTTCCATGGGTTTTACCACTTTTCATTTTAGTCCCTAAATCAAGTTTTCATCAAAAATTGCTTTGTAAAAGTTGTTTATCTATGAATAACTTTTCATTTTCTACCATAAATTTCTAATTTTCAGCATATTCATCCATGACCCAAATTTCATACCTTGAAAACTTTTCAAATAAATCCCCTAAATAGAAAGATTAGACTATCACGATTCCAAAAATATAGAAATTAATAAAAAGGGACTTGATTGCATACCTTTTTAAGCTTGAAAAGTTTTCTTCCTCTGTCCTAGGGTTTTCATAGAAAAAATTGGGGAAGATGATATGGAAATAGATGATTTTTTTCTTTTTAATTAATTATCATCTATTAATTTTATTGGTTTCCAATTTAGTCCCTACCCTTTTCTAAGTTTTCCATATATGAGTCATTAAAATATCTACTAACTACTCTTTAATGGTCTAATTACCATATAAGAACATTAAGTTTTGAATTCCATAGCTATTTGATACCTATAGCTACTAGAACCCAACTTTTGCATTTTATGCGATTTAGTCCTTTCCCTAATTAAACACACAATCGATAAAATTTTAGTATCAAAATTTTCATGTGACCTTCCTATCATGATGCCAACCATAAAATAAAATAAAATAAAAATTTATTTTTGGCTCAGATTTGTGGTCCCGAAACCACTATTCTGATATCAGCGAAAATGGGCTGTTAGAAGGTTTACATTAATTTGTGAATTTTTTGGTGATTGTAAAGTTATCATTTGGTGTTGATCTTTAAAGACGTAAGCAATGTGTTAAACTTTATAAACTTGGTATGTTTTTTCTTTTTTTATTTATTTGCATCTATTGGTTTTTTCAATAGTAATTTGTTGGATTAATTTTCCACATTTAGGTAGTTTCAATTTTGTATTAGTGTTCTGATACATGCATGGATAGGATGAAATTTATTAAATTCCATTCATTGAAGCTACCAATTTTCAAGTTTGAAAAATCAATCGACTTGCAAAAACTTTTTGGATAGGATTTAAACATTTTTGGGTTGATATGTCTGCATAGTGTTCAAATATCTGTATCTTATCTTCAAAATGCACTTTGAATCACTTAATTTCGAGTTCGAAAGATCAAGTTATGACCATTTTAGTGAAGACTGCACAAATAGAATTTCTAGACGGGATTATTCCGGAAATTACTAGTTTTAGGCTTTTAATTCAAGTTTAAATCATATTTGGTTTGATCTTTAGGATTAATTTTTTTTATATATGATCCAAATATTGTATTTATTAAGTTTTATTATTTTATTATTTATTTATTCCAAATTTTTGATAGTTTTTAAAAGTACTTTAAGTTATTTATGAGTTTTATATTTCTTAGTCAATAAGTTTAGTTTAAAACTACTTGTTTAGATTAATTAGAGTTTTAGTATACTTGAGAGTTTCATTTGAATGTACTTAGCTAGCTTATATAAAACCCCCTTCATTTTTCATTAGAGACACAATTGTTCTTGTTCATTAATAAAATTTCCAACTCTAGAAGTTAGTTTCTTTGTGTATGATTGCTTTCTTATGATTTTTAAGAGTAGTTTTCTGCTTAATTTTCTTCAAGGATTCATGGGAATTCAGTCTTCATCTTTCAATTTGCCAATGATTATTTCTTGTAGGGTTGATTAAAGTTATTAATTGAGTTTCTTGGGTTTATATCTCAAAGGGTTCAATTGGACACTTATCTATTTATATGTCATATCCATCAGTTTATTTCATCCATCTTCCACTTTTTATTCTATAATTTATTTATTTATTATTTTGATTATCTATTTTTATTCTAAAATTTCTTATTTTAGTTATTTTTTCTTGTTTTCCTAAATCAGTTTGATTTCTTCTTTTCAGGTCGAATTTGCATCTTTTTTTATTTAGTCGAACAACTTGAGTATGATATTTTTTTTCCTCTCTCCTTTATAATTTAGTACCAAACTTGGGTGCTTTTGAGTTATTTCATTTTGCTAAATAAAGTATTTCACTAGTTTTACTTAAACAACCTAAAAAATATTTGAACAACTGAGAAAAATTGAATAATATTCTGTGGGTGAAATTTTGTGCTAAAAACTTCCAAATTAGCTTTTTATTTATCATATAAAAATACTATAATTTAATTTTCGTGATTTTAGCACATCAGGAACACATTGAACGAAAAATTCAAGTTATTTTTCATTATTTCAGTTTTTTTCTACTAGGTAGTTTATTTTCTTTGATTCTAGCCTTAGGTTTTGTTTTGTTTTTAGCTTTTATTATTCTATTACGCATCTAATAAATTTTTGGTTTTTGTGTTAATAGGTACAAAAAGAGTTGCATCTTCTTTCTCCACGTAACTTACTTCCTTTATAGAAGTTTTTCTTTGGCTTCTTAGAGCCTTAGGTCAACTTTGTTAGAAGTGATCCACATCTTTTTTAATATTATTAAGTTTGATTACTCTTTAAAAGTTACAAGCATGAAAATTTTAACTTCTTTTGTTTGCCTCTTAGAGTTGTTTATTTTTATCGTGAGTGCATAATGATAAGGTTTAAATTTCTCTGACTAACTTTCTTGTTTGAGTGTTTTTTTTTATTGTAGCCTCTAATAATGGTGCACAGACTTAGTATGAAAGATGAGACTAATAAACCTTGGGCAAACCACAGTGCCATATTTTTTTTAAAGAAAAGCTCACACAAAAATGTTGCTTCCAATGTCGTTCAACCGTCTATTTTTCATTGGAAACAATCATTACAAGTCAAGTTACGTAAGTATGACACAGAGCCTATTAAGGAGTCTTCTTCTACTGCTATCATTGGCGATGATGATATGAATGAGAAAGAAAATTTGAGGAACACCATTTGTAATGACAACAAATGAGATTTTATTATTATTGGTGAGTCTAGATCTAGCTTTGCACCTTGTTTCAAAGTTGATGTCAAAGAAGTTGATAGTAATAGTATGTAACGCCCTCAACCCGACCCAATCCACCGAATCCGAATCTTGGGTGTTACGTCCTTCTTATAGATGTAACTTAAATTTTTCCTTTCTTATTCATTGATGTAAACCTTTCTCTATGAGTGTAACATAATCTCTTATTGGCGTACATTGTATGGTTACATCTACATTTCAGTTATGTACAAACTACTATTTATGGCTACTACAGAGTTTCTTGTAAAACTACAATGTATGGTTATTATTTCGACTCAATAAAATTTTAGACCTTCCTACTTTATGTCTTAGTCTATTGGATATACTTTGGGATACTACTTAATGAACTCCAGTGCAGATTTGGACACACCATTTGACTTCCTCTGTATGCATAACAGCCTAATGCACTGCTCCCTTGACGTAGCCCTAGCATCGTCTCTCAGCGCATATTCCTTCAGACTTGAAAACAGAAACAACTTTTGTAAGTTCATAAGAACTTAGTGAGATAAACCTTAAAATACCTTTTTCATTCATTCTATGTTGCATATGTTACTTTGCACAACCTTGGGGGTATTTCTTGACTTTATTATCAGACTTAATATCTTTTTCCACACTTACTAGTCTTATCATTTTCTTTGGCTGTGATAGGCTATGCCCAATACTTAACTCAAAATTCTTTCATCTCTTCCTTAATTAAGTGCACTTTTTATACATAATTTCAACACATAACCTTACCTCGCCATGTACTCTGGCGTACACTAATCTAGTCCATTATAACTATACGGGGTTCGCCTAAAGGCATTGTCTTCAGATGATCATCACCAGAGTTGTTCTTCAGATTTCACCACGAAGGCGTTCCTTTCCAAAGATAGCCACAGAGGCTTTCCTTTTAAAGTCTCACCACAAAGGCGTCCTTTTAACAGAGATCACCACAAAGACTTCCTTTTAATAGAGATAGCCACAAATGCTTCCTTTTAACAGAGGTAGCCACAAAGGCTTCCTTTTAACAAGGATAGCCACAAAGGCTTCATTTTAACAGAGATAACCACTAAGGCTTCCTTTTAATAGAGATAGCCACAAAGGCATCTTTTCAGAAATAGCCACAAAGGAATCTTTTTAGAAATAACTAGAAAGGCTCACTTTGACGAAAATTGGAGTTTTTGACAATGGGGATCCACCTAAACTCACCGTTGTGATGTTTGCCCCTCATTGTCTGGTACTTACCCAACCATACTTTAAATCTTTTCCAGATGTAATAGCCCAACCATGGTCTTACACTATATGGTCTTTAGAGTGCTATGGGCTTTTCTTTTCTAAGATTTGTGTATTTAATCCTGACGGACCCTTTAGATAAAGTCGGGGACAGACATAAACACTTCATGCAGACTCATACTTGACAGACTCATTCACATTTGACTTACTCATGACAAACTCTTTCACAGCAAACTTGTTTAGATCCATATTCCATACGAATCATTCATGCAAGTTCATTAAACATGCATTTCTCATAGAATCATCACATCATGTATTCTTAACTTATTTTCACAGAAGGTTCTAACATGCATAACACATTTGCAAGAGTTGGCTTAGAGATTCACCTAACTTGCGTCTTTATCAACTCTAAACACCAGATCCCAACTTTTATCGAGTAGATCGATAGTCCCTAATTGACAGAACATGAGAACTTATCAAGATCTGTACACTTAACTCATTTTCTTTCACTTTGAACATCAGAAATCTCGAAATAAGACTTTACCATACTTACTTTACCCAGCTAAACCGAGCTACTCCTTAACAGCTTAGTATGTAAGGTTGTAGATCTTACCTTAACAAGGGGCATCTCAGAGCCTAGATCCATATGTTCAACTCATCTTGAAGGATGAGAGGAATTCTTTTTGTTTTTTTCCTTTTTAATAAACTGCGATTACTTCTTGAAGAAGCGAGAGAAAGGTTCCCCATTTCTTACTCGGGTTACCTTGATATTTTACCTTTGTCGCTATAGATATTTGACATGTGTTCCAGTCCTTCCAATCAACCAGATAAATGTTTGAAAATTGTAAAGAGGCGTGTAAAGGAACACATATATTTACATAACATACCCTTAGGCCTTAATCCATCCTTTTTCATTAGTCATTATGTTAGAGCGCAGCTGGTATTTTAACTAATTCACACTTGGTGTGTCATGCATTCTTAGTGGCGACCCTATTATCCAAGTTTCCTTAATACCTTACTAGACTTCTTTATCCTAATGATTTATTCCTTTCTAAGGAAATTTATTGCCATAGTCCAATATTGGTTACGCAAAATTCTTCTACCCCATACTTACGTATTTTATCAATCGGAAGCTTGCTTACACGTACTTGCTCCAAACCTTGAGGAATAGAGGGGACAGGTTGGGGTACGAGGGGGTGGAGGTCGTTGAGCCATAGGTTTCGTTCTAATGAACTTAGAGAACCACTCTAACATCATATGGAAAAAGGCTTCTTTCGCCTCGCTTCCCTGGTCCTCAACTTTGGGCCCACTACTAGCTGCTCCTTGAACTAAGGCTTGCGCATTACTTTCAACCTTATCGGAATCGACTCGATTGGATGACATTTTTTATTTATAAGTAAAGCATAATTCAATTAGGTCAGGAGATATCACACCATCACAGGTTATATAAATGACATGTATTCTATACTCTTTACTAGCTACGGTCAACCAAAGAATTGACTAAACTGTAGCTCTAATACCACTAAATGTAACAGCCCTAATCCGTCTCCATCATCGGATTAAGGTTACAGAGCATTACAATACAAATTCGAACAATTAATAGAAAACATATTAATAATGTCATTTAACAATAAGCACGTAAAACTCATTACAACCCTAGCATACAAATACATTTGGGCCTTAAATCGGGCTTTTGAGGCCCTAAAATTAGTTTAGGACTAATTCGAAACAAATAAAAAATTTTGGGAAAAAGTTAGAAATTTTGAAAATAAGGGCCACACGGTTGTGTGTCCAGGCCATGTGACATAGCCCAGACCGTGTAACAATCAAACAAAGGGACACACGGCCATGTCCCAACCCGTATCGCAAACCGTGTAACTTATTGAGTTAGGTCACACGATCGTGTCGCAGGTCATGTATCAGACCATGTAACTCCCTAACTTGCTACACACAGCCGTGTCATAGGCCATGGGTCAGGCCGTGTGCTTTGTAATTTGACCCTAAAAATAAGCCATTTCAAGACCAAAACATATCCAATCATCCACTCCATTTGTCCATACATTCAATAGACTAAACATCTTTCAAATACATCTAAACATACCAATTCAAACAACCTATTTCATCTAACCAATATGCCATTCAAAGGCACCACATTGATACCAAAACATCATTAACCAAAACAAAACAATATAGCCACATTTCAAGCACAAAACCTAGTTCCTTTAACTACTAATTGACATCACTTAAAACCATTCACAAATCATCACAAACATACCAAAAAGGATCATATATTACAAGTACCTAACAGTGGCCAAAAGACTTAAACTTGTCAAGGCTCTAAAAGTCCATTAACAAGACATAACTCCAAAAACATACAAATACCAAATTGTTCATTAACACATTCAAAAACTATCATTATAAAAATGTCCTATACATGCCGTTTATAAGCTTGGCCAAATTAACTAAAAAACTACCTAAGTGGTTACTGGATAGTGTGATAGATCTTCTACAAGCTTCTAACCGATCGAGCTTTTGATAATCTATAAAACAAAGGAAAGTAACTACATAAGCAACTAGTGCTTAGTAAGCTCGTATAAACCCAAACATAACTTACCATTCTTAAGAACAAGTTATAAAATAAGCATAACATCATTACCAAGACCATATGCTTAGTAAAATCCTATATAAGCACTATCAAACTTACAAGTTAGTAAGTTCATACATGATACATATATAATCAACCATACCATAAGTAGATTTCATGTACACATCAGTTATCACACTAACCTTTTCATAAGATCATAAATCAATATCCAATTGTATACATACCTTGCCATCAACCTTTGCTTACCCGTTGAACCATCTAGAATTACATTGGATACTCAGGAATGCTCACACATAGTGTGCCTTTCCATATAACCGTAAACTTTACTTTTCAATAGTGCTCACACGAGCTGTGGGTTGGAATGTTAGCTACACGATGCTACTCACACGATTTGTGGAGAATCCGTAACAAATGCAGGACCTTAGCCATCAATAGGGCATTCAAGACCAGCACCTGAAACATGAAAGCCCTAATGACATGTCATTTTTATCCTAAGAATTTTTAAGGTTCAAAAGGGATCATTTATTCGTCATTAAGCAAAGCATCGATATACTCATATAACCAAGTCCGTTTATACTAACACAATATAACAAATAACCAATTAAATTACCATTAATAAGATTATATTTCATATGAACTTACCTTGATGACTATGGTTGCAATAACCGAGTTGAAGTCTAGTCCAAAGCTTTAATTTTCCCCAATTTAAGTCCGATTATGGTTTATCTTGATCTAAATAGATAATTTACATTCAATTAAGTACTTCAATTAACATCAAGCATTCAATTCAATCCATAATTCATATTATCATAAAATTACGAATTTACCCTCCTATTTTAACTTTTTCACAAATTGGTCCTTAAGCTCGAAACTTGTAAAAATACTATTTTTACCCTCCATACATGCTAGCCAAATTTCTTAGGGACCCATACCAGCCCAATTAAATCATCATTTCACCATGTTACCATAAAATTTGACTATTTTCATAAATAAGTCCTTAAACCCTAAATTCATCAAAAACCACTTAACAAAACAAGTTTGTTTAACAACCAACATTAATAATATATCAATTAACATCACAAATACATCAAATTCATTCATGGCAAGTCCCTCAACCTTAACATAAAAATCAATAAAAACGTGACTCAAATGCATACTATGCATGAAGTAAATGCAAAACCAAAGCTTCATTCCCTCCTTCAATGGTGTCTTCGGTTTAGAGATAGAAAAAATGAGAAATATGACAACATTTTTCCTTTTTATTTGTTTAACCTTTAATTAAATTATTAAATTACCAAATTAACCTTTTAAAACTATTAAAATTTCATTAAAACCTATCCATAAACATTCACTATCAACATATATGGTATAATTACCAATTAAGTTGACTTGCTTACCTTTCTATAGCCATTTAGACATTTTAACAAATAGAATTTAACTTTTGCACCTTATTCAATCTAGTCCCTTTTTAATTAATTAACCATTTAAACTTCAAAATTTCTTAACGAAACTTCAATATGACCCTAATATAATCCCATAGACTTTAAATAAACAATAAAATATTTATTCTCTTGTCAGAATCGTGGTTGCGAAACCACTATTTTCGACACTACTAAAACGGGCCGTTACATACAATTTCCATGAAAACTAATAGAGTACCTACCTTTGGTTCTTAACTATCTCGGTTCTCATTTGGTTGGTTCCTGACTATTGTTCTTTCCATCTTAACTGGCTCAAAGCCAACCTTACAGGATACTCTACATTGCTAATGCGTAAACTCACATCATAAAGATCGTTTCCCTTATCTATAACAGAGTCCACCTATTCTATGTGCCATCAAAGCTTTTGGGTGAATCCTTCCTTATCAAACACACTTCTTGATCAGTATGTGTCAACCTAGTGTTCTCCAACATCAAGTCGTCACAGGCTTGTTCAAAGGGTTCTTATACTTAGCCTAATTCTAATACTATACTGGAACGACAAAAATATGCAAGTGTACACAATCGCAACAAGTAATAAAATGACAAGTAAAAATAGAGTTATCGTACCCACAGAGACTGTAAAAAGAATTATTTATGAATGCAATTTTAAAAACACTTTGGTGAAGAAAAATATTTTGATTTAAGGAGGTGATTAAAAACTAGGATTTTAACTAAGTAAAATAAATAAAAATAGAATAAAAGTTCCAATGCATGATTTCAAAAGATTATTTTAATCAAGATGACATAGTTATGTTAGATTAATTACATTTCTTAACTTAGAATTACTAAACTCATGTTTATGTTGTTACGACTAAATTCACAGCAACTCAGTAATTTGTTAACTTATGAACATACTTACTTACCAAAAATTCATTTATCTCTTGACTATATCGCTATGTCAATTCAACCGATTAAACAAATTTTAATAAGAAAATGTGTTAATGCACATACATACTTATGAAATTAAAATAATCTCTTATACATAACTCTATGCCAATTCAAACAATTAATTCAATCTCATAAACACATAAAAGATTACGTGAGGTAACAACGTATTTCTACCTAAGAAAGATAAGCTTCGCAACCTTTTCTCACACATCTCTGAGCTGATATAGATGAAATCACAACAAGCAACCCACTTGACTTATCTGATTCAATTCGAAGAATTTCATTGTTCTAACATTTCAATTCAATTGTCTTTTATCTATAATTCACAATAGCATCATGTAGCATCAACCAATTCATACCCAGGATTACATCGAATTCATCAAAAGGTAGTAGCATTAAATTAGCCAGAAAACAGTAACCCCGAATCATCAAAGGACAGTTCTTACAAGCTTTATTAACTAAAGCGTATTTGCCTAAAGGGTTCGATACTTTAATCACAAACTCAATAGATTCAATAGGAAAACTCTTACTAGACACCAAATTCATACAAATATACAAATGAGTTGATCCAGGATCAATCAAAGCAATCACATTAGTGTCATAAAGAGAAAATGTACCGATTATAACATCGGGTGATAACGCGCCTTTGCAAGCACAAATAGCTTAAGCTCTAGCAGGTGCTCTCGCTTCAGATCTCATAGCCAAATCTTTTGTCACGCCTCTACTACTGGTCACATTTCCCACATTTCTTGGTTCTCTAATAGCTGTGCTACTCGGTCTTCCATTCTCGAATTTGTCTTTCTTATCTAATTCGGAACAATCTCGAATGAAATGATCTTGTGAGCCACATCTGAACCAAGCCTAGTCATTCATTCTACATTCACCAAGATGTCGTCTTCTGCATCGTTGACATTCAGGTCTATTGTTTCTCACACAACCAACACTAGATACTGATGTAGCTTGAGATTTAGGACTTGAGTATTGTTTTACACTATCTCTGTTTAAGTATCCCATTGAAGCATTTAAGCGGCTAAAAAAATCTCGTGATTTCTTTGATGAAGATTGATATGGTTTATTCATCGATCTTTTCCTCGAATCTCTAGCTTTAAAGGTTCTGTCAACCAACATAATGAATTCTTTTAATTCTAGAATCCTGACTAACAATCTGATGTCTTCGTTTAACCCATATCGAACATATTTATTGAGTTTTACAAACTCCCGCTCATATTTGGTTACAGATATGCAGCCCTATTTCAATTCAAGAAACTCTTTTTGCTTTATGTTTTTGAATTCAGCTTGAAAGAAATCCCAGCTAACTTTTTCTCTCAGCACCACTAATACTAGGGTATTCCACCACTGATACGCTGTGTCTCTCAGAAGTGATATGGCGCATTTTAAACACTCTGCTGGTGTCTAAGAAAGTTCGTCAAAAACTCTGATAGTGTTTTTAAGCCAAAACTCGGCTCGCTTAGGATCGTCAGCCACATTAGCTCTAAACACTTTTGCTCTATGTTTTCTAATCTTATCAACTGGCGGCTTATTCAGTCGTAGAAATTCCACACCTTGAGGAACTATGGGAATCAATTGGGGATTAGGTGGGGGTGGAGGTTTTTGAGCAGTCGAATTTGTTCAAACATACTCCGTAAACCACTCATTCATCATCTAGAAGAAGGCTTCTTTAGCCTTTCCTCCTTGGCTACCCGTTACGATTCTAGACTCAGATTGTGATACCCGTGAATGGAGGCAGGCACATTACTTTCAACATCGTCAGCTACAGCTCAATTGGGATCCATTTACTATACGAAAACACATTTTTAACTGTCAGCAGTCATCACACTATCACATGTTATACATGACATGTATAGTTAGACTCTCACATACGCTACGTTAGTCCTAGAATCGACTAAACCGTAGCTCTGATACCAATAAATGTAACACCCCTCACCCATGTTCAACACCGAAATAGGGTTACGGAGCATTACCGAACATATCACACATTTAAACATATATTTCTCATACAATTAGTCAATTCAAATACAATTCATTCACAACTAATCATATTGCCCTTAATAAGAGCCTACGAGGCCCAAAACATGCATTTGGGGTGGTTTGGGACTAAACCTATAACTTTAGAAACTTTTAGAACACTTAGAAAATTTTCCCAAAAATAGGGGACACACACCTGTGTGACTCGGACACACGCCTGTGTGACTCTGCCGTGTGTCTCACAAAGCCAAAGACACGCCCGCTTGTTGCAGGCCGTGTGGACATTCGAAATAGGAGCATATGGTCATGTTTCAGCCTGTGTCTGACCTCGTGTAACTTTCTGACTTGGGTCACATGGCCAACACACACGCCCATGTGCCCTAAAAATGGCCATACACTCCCGTGTACCAGGTCGTGTACTAGCCGTACCAAACCTATAAGGTATACTGACTTATGCCACATGGCTAAGTCACACATGTGTGTGAGGCCAAATGGAGCATACTGACTTGGTTTCTAATTCAACACTAGGGGACACACCTTTGTGTCTCTGCTCGTGTGGAAAAAAATAGGCTATTTACCAAGCCATTTTGCCCCCCAAACTTGTGCACAACTACATCAACCTAATTGGCACCAAAACATAGCATAATTTGGCATTTAAACCAACCAAGTCAAGCCTAATTCATGTATATTCTATACCACATTTTCAATACACGCAAGTCACAAAACAGACCATACCATTTATATCGAAATCACATATACAATTCAACTAATTGTACACTTCCAAATATGCATCAATATGCTCAATTTCACAAACATATATGTTCTCTAATTTCAACAATTTAGCATCCACCATATCTATATCCACAAGCTCCATAATATAAGCCATGCACACATATATATACATGATTCAATCATACCAAATAAGCCAACTCCTTTGCAATATACAAAACTAAACATTTAACATTTACAAGCCATTTCGAATTACCAAATCATTATCAACTCATAACCAAAATAACCTTAATCCTATACATGCCATATAGCCCAAAACATAAACACAAAGGTACCAAAGTGATAGTAGGATAGTGTGACAAGTCTCTGACGATTCCCAAATTCGAGCTAGCTTTGAATTCACTATAAAACATGGTAAAATAAACAAAATAAGCTTTATAGCTTAGTAAGCTCGTATGAAATAAATTCAATCCATTCATAAATACACAATTCAAAAATTTGAGTATATCAACATGTAACTCATTTTAACTAGCAAACCTGTCATATATTCAATCATAAGATTAAACGTGTCCTTTATAAGTTTCTTCGATTTAAAGCTTATACGGTTCATGTACATACCTGTACCATCTTGTATAATCTCATACTCATCCACGTCTTTCATTTACCCGTTGAACCATTCAGAATACTATCGGATACATGTAAAACTTGCACCCTAAGTGCCACATATATAGCCAAAGCTATCTCAATCTCATATCATATATACTGCTCACACTAGAGCTATCAACGGGCCTGCTCACACAAGCTATTAGTCAAGACGTAGCTACAAAGTGCTGCTCACTCAAGTTTTCAAGTAACCGCAACACATGCCGGCATACTCATCCACCGATAGGACGTACAAGACCAGCACCCGAATAACATAATCACAATAACCCCTAATGTCATGTCATTCGTACCCTAATTTGTTCTTAAGGTTCAACCAAGATTTTCACGTTTGTTGAATCATTTTCGAACATGTCCATAGTTTGTATTCACAGTTTATGCAATATCAAAGCATTTAATATACATTTATGATAAAAATTATTACATACGAACTTACCTCAGATGCAAAAGCGACAACACAAGTCAACTATTCTGAAACCTTGTTCTTTCCCCGATCTAAGTTCGTATTTCACCTTTCTTGATTTAAATATAATCAAAATTAACTTATTTAATTACCTCTCCATTCAATTTAGTCCAAAATTCACATTAAGACACTTTTACACATTTTCCCATAATGTTTCACATTTTTACAATTTAATCCTTATTTTACAAAATCACAATTTCATGCAATTTAATACCAACCCATGCTAACTAAATTTTCCTAGTACTCATATCATCCCATAATTTTTGTTTATTTCACATTTTGACCACCAATTTTCAACATTTCTCAATTTAATCCCTAATTGAGCATTTTACTAAAAATCACTTAACAAAATTTGTATAAGTATCATTAAACATTCAAAATCTATCATAAATCATCAAAACACACATGTATTAATTAATGGAAAAACCTTAAACCTGTAACAGTTTTGCAAAATAGTCCCTGGGCTAGGTAGACCTAGTTGTAACGATCTCAAAAACATAAAAATCATTAAAAACAAGACAAAAATCACTCACCAATTGAACATACAAGCTTGGCCAAATGAAAAGGACTGAAAATGGCTTCTCAAGCCCTAGAATCGGTTGAAGATGAAGGCTAAAAAGATGATAATTATTTTTATTCATTTATTTAGTCTTTAATAACTAATTTACTAATATAACCTTTAAAAATCTTAATAATTTCCATAAAACCAAGCTCATAATTGTCCACTAACTCAGTAATGGTCTAATTACCTCTTAAGGACCTGCACTTTAAAGTTCTATAGCCATAAGATACCTTTAGCTAATGGAACACAAGTTTTACACTTTACGCATTTAGTCTTTTTTATCAAATTAACTATTCAAACGATAAAATTCTTTAACGAAACTTTCACACAAACATATTATCATACTGTAAACATTAAAATAATAATAAAATAATTATTTTGATAGAAAATTTGTGGTCCCAAAAACACTGTTCCGATTTGACTAAAAACGGGTTGTTACAACATTCAAGACCAACACTTGAAACATGAAATCCCTAATGACATGTCATTTGTATCCTAAGAATTCCTAAGGCTCAACCAGGACTCAATATCTGTCAATTCATCATAGCATTGTTACATTGGTATATTGATTGATTTATATTAAAAAAGCACAATAAGCATTCAATTTAATAACATTAAATTGAATACAGTTCATACGAACTTACCTCGATAGTTAGGGACGTAAAAGTTAAATCGAACTAGTCTGAAGTTTAGCTTTTCATCGATCTAAGTTTGAACGTGGTTTATCTTGATCATGGACTAGGACAAAGCCAATCAAATGCTTCAAGCTTTCTTTAATGGTGTTTTAGGTTAGAAAAGATAAAAATGAGAAATATGGTAGTTTTTCTCACCTTTTAATAACTAATATCATAATTTAATTATTAATTAACTTAATTAACCTTTTAAAACCATTAAATTTTTAATAAAACCTATCCATACATTTCTACTAACTCATTGAATGGTTTACCTACCATATAAGTCCATTTACTTTTGTTTCCATAGTCATTTAGCCCTTTTAACTAATAGAACTCAACTTTTGTACTTTCCTTTTCATAATTAACTAAGTAAACGTCAAAATTTCTTAATGAAATTTTAATACAACCTTACTGTATTCCCTTAAACATCAAATAAATAATAAAATAATAATTTACTCATCAAAATTGTGGTCTCGAAACCACTATTTTTGACATCACTGAAAATGAATTATTACATATTTCATTTGTCTTATTACCCTAAACAATATCTAGACACTAAGGCTTCACTGGGTGAGGTGTTACATAGTTTGAATTATGATGATAGTGATAGTGAACTGGAAAATATTGATGGTGAGAATTGTTTCTTAGAGTCTATGACTTTAGACGAGTTAGGCCTTTATTTTCCTTCTAAAGTGTTGTATTCTAATGAATTCAATGTTCAGAATTTTTAGGGGGTTAATGGGAAGTGAGGATGATTTATGCCAAAAGGCTAAGAGAAAAGAGATCTTGAGTGATAAAAGTCAATTTGATTATCCAACTTTGGTGAGTGAAAATTCTTATGAGGTAAAATTAGAGAGTTCAATTCAGATTAAAAAAGAGAATGCAAAGAAAGAGAGAACCTATCCAAAAAAGACGAATGATTATGTTTTCACTAACCTTATCTTAAATTTGTCTAGTTGACTTGTTTCATTCTTTCAGGAATTTGTTAATCCTTTGAGAGGAGCTCAATTAACCTATTCCACCTATGATAAAGATTCTTTCCTATTCAACCAAGGGTAAGATTCAAGGAAGAATATTTTTTAGGAAATTGGGAATGATACATGCATGGATTGGGTGAAATTTATTAAATTCCTTTCACCGAAGGTGCCAATTTTCAAGTTTAGAACATCAACCAACTTGCAACAACTTTTTGGATGGTATCCAGACATATTTGGGTTGAGATGTCATTATAGAGTTTGAATATCTATCTCTTAGATTCGAAAACCACTTTGAATCACTCAATTTTGAGTTTGGAAGCTCATGTTATGACTGTTTTAGTGAAGACTACGGGAGCAAAACTTTTGGACGGGATTATTACAGAAATTACGAGTTTTGAGCTTTTGATTTTAGTTTAAATCATATTGGGTTCAATGTTTAGGCTTAATTTTTATTATATATGAGTCCAATATTATATTTATTTGATTTTGTTATTTATTTATTCTAAATTTTAGATATATTTTAAAGTATTTTAAGTTATTTTAGAGTTTTATGTTTCTTAGTCAACAAGAAAGTTTAGTTTAAACTTGTTTAGATTATTTTGATTTTCAGTATACTTGAAAGTTTTATTTGTATGTACTTAGCCAACCTATATAAAGGCTCCATCATTATTCATTAGGGACATAATTGTTTTTGTCATTAATAAAATTTCCAACTATAACAGTTAGTTTCTTTGTGCAAGATTGCTTTTTTGTGTTTTTTAGACGTAATTTTCTTCTCGATTTTCTTCAAGGAGTCATGAAAATTTATTCTTCATCCTTAAATTTTCCAAGGATTTTTTCTTGGAGGGTTGATTAGATCCATTAAACAAGTTTTTGGGGTTTATATCTCGTAGGGTTGAATTGGATACTTATCCATTTATCCGTCATATTCATCAGTTTATTCGATCCATTTTCCACTTTTTATTCTATTTATTTATTATTTTGCATATTTAGTATTTATTCTTAAATTTCTTATGTTAGTTATTTTCTTTGTTTTCCTAAATCTATTTGGTTTCTTCTTTTCAAGTTAGATCTAAACCTTTCTTTCTCAAGGTGAATAATTTAAATACGATCTTCTTTCGCTTGCCCCTTATCATGTTCTCAATTCAATTTTGGTTTTCAATACTGAAACTACATTTGTGTGGGATATTACTCAGTGTCCCCAACAATTGTTACTAGAGTGTCAATAAAGAAGTGTTAATTTTGTTTGTATGCTTTGTGGTTGCAACATTGTTTGATCTTCCACATCAAAAAAGAAATTTTCACTATTGTAGATTATTTGTATTTGTCTGGTTACTAGATATAAGTGTAGTTGTGTGAATGTGCATATCTAGAAAATGTTTTGGCTATAAAAGACTCAATATTGAAGAGTGCTTTATGACCCACCTCTCTTTCTTGGGAACTTACCTAGTGTACTGTTCTTGAATTACACTCACTATTCTAATATGAAGTGCTTGCTATTGAATATTATTAGTTGGTTTTGAAATAGCACTAATGCTATCGTGAAGCTCATCACCTATACTATTGAGGATAATAATGCCAACTACAAATTTTTTGGTGGAGATGTTAGACGGAATTGGTCATTTTGGCATGTGGTAAGGCGAGGTACTAAACAATGTATTTTAGCAGGGTTTAGACTTTTCTATTAAAGAAGAAAAATTCGAAGATACTGTAACATCTCGAATTAGGGCCTAGTCAAAACAGTGGTTTTAAAACCACAAATCTAAGATAGAAATAATTATTTTATGATTATTATGAGGTCCATGATATGTATGCATACTTGTGTGAAAGTTTCATGAAGAAATTTTATGCATAAAATGTCTAATTGAACTTTAGGGACTGAATAAGATGCAAAACTTGTGTTCTAGAAGCTTTTAGCATGAAATTGCTTTAGATTATAAAGTAGAAGGTCCTAATCAGAAAATTAACCAGTTTTTAAAAGTTTGGACAAAAATGGACATGTATAGGAAAAATTTGAAAGAAAGGCCTTAAGGGCATTTTGGTCATTTGGTAAATAAAGGAATAAAAAGGGAAAATAAGTTAAAATTTGTGTCCATCTTCCTCCCCCATTGCCAAAAATTTCAAGGAGCCATAGCTATGGTTTTTTTCATCTTTTCAAGCTCAATAGTAAGTGTTCCCTAGCTCGTTTTTAATGTTTTTTACATTTTTGAAGTTCTCGTAGCTTGATTTACCTATTTTCACCCTTATTTTGAAGTAGGGTTTATGTATGAAAATTTAACCATGTGTGACTTGCATGTATTTTGATGATTTATGGAGGAATATGAGAGTTTAGTGTGTGATAAACATCTTTCACAAGATGATTTTTCATGAAAACTACTAAAAAAGACTAAATTGAAAAATGTGTAAAATAAGTGATAAAAATCTGATTTTGATGAAAATATGGACTGTTATGAGTACAAGGAAAATTTGGCTAGGCTTGGGTAACAAATAAAATGCATGCATTTCATTTTACGAGCCTAGGGACTAAATTGTAAATAAGTGAAAAGTTAGGGGTAAAAGAGTAATTTCGCTAAAGTATGAATTATGAATTGATTTGAACAATTTGATTATTAAACATGTTAAATTTGGCATTATAGATTAAGAAAAATGTGATTCGAGTCTTGACCGAGGGAAGAATAAAGTTTTTGATGAATAGGCTCGTTTATTATCATTTTGTACCAAGGTAAGTACATGTGTAAATAATGTGACAATATAGTATGTTTTGATGTGTTAATATTATGTGGAAAATATTTTATTTTCATTACGTATGTTATGCCTAATGGTGGTTATGAAAGCATGAATGATATTATGTTCATTATCCACGACATCATGAGCAAGTGCGATAGAGATGTTATGTGCATGTGAAGAAGAATCCCGTTTGAACCTTAGGAATAGTTTAGGATACAAGTGACATGTCACTAGGAATTTAGAAATTTGAACTCATTGAGTTGGTCTGGGTTCATGATATATATGTGGCATCTGAACTCATTGAGTTGGTCTGAGTTCATGATGGATGCGATACATGTAATTGGGTTTCGGGGGCTGGTTTTGTACGTGTTCTACTGGTGGCTAGATAGTCCTGAGTGCGTTGGATACCTGACAGCTTGTGTGAGCAGACCGTGTAGTTACACCTTGATCGATAGCTTATGTAAGTAGGCCCGTGATTAGCTCCATTGCGAGCGTTACATGTTATGAGGTAGCTTTGGCTACGTATGTATATGTGGCACTTATGTGCAAGTTTTCCGTGTATCCAATAGTATTTCGAGTGTTCAACGGGTAATGCAATGGATGAGGTAATGAAAGTCCCAATGAGGGCATGTTAAAGAAGGTATGATCATATGATATACTATGGGTAAGTACAGGTATGTACGATAAACTTATGACCAATGCCTTGATAAATGATGAATTGTGAGAAGAAAGTATATACATATATATGTATATATGAACACTTTATAAATAAGTCAAAATATTTAATGATGAATAATCTTTATGGTTATGTTATTATGTCTTTGCATGATAATTGCTTACTATCATTTCATATTATTTGCATGTGGACTTACTAAGCTTTAATGCTTACCCCCTTCCCTTTCCATCCTTTGTAGTTTCGCCAAGCTAGCTTGGGGATCAGAAGCTGTCGGAGTATTCGATCACACTATCAAAAGAATATTGGGTATAGTGAATTTGATAACTTGAGAATGGCATGTATAGAGGGCTTGGTTATTTTGTGATATGTGTCATGCTAATTTGGTCAAGTGTAAAGGCCTCTAATATTGATGATTTCATTTTGTAATGGCCATGTGACATGGCTTATATTTGATTATTGGGTTGTAATCTAATTACCCATGCATGCATGTGCTAATTCCTTGATGATGTGATAGGTTATTACTTGGTGAATGTATGATGAAGTATGGATTACATGCTAGAAGATAAGAAATGACTTAATGGCTTAAGATGATCATACTCATGAAGATGTATTATGGAATTTGGATAAAAAATTTGGTTCTGCATGAAATTGTTGTGAAATGCCTCTAAATGGTGTGACTAATTGAATGTGCTTTAGAATAATATTTTGAAGGCATGAAAATGCCATGGCATTGGATATTGAGTGTTTAAATATGCTATGTTACATGCTATGAAACATGTTTGAGTATGTGCATGAGTGAGGGTGGCAATTGGCTTAGAAAATAGCCTCTAAATTGTCCACATGGGTAGACACATGGGCATGTGTCTAGGCCGTGTGTGACACATGGTCTGCCCCATGGGCATGTTGCATAGTTGTGTGTCCCCTGCACCCTAGTTTTACAAGTCAATATGCCCAGTAGTAAACACACGAGCTAAGACACGGGCGTGTGTCTTGGCTGTGTGAGAAACACGACCTCCCCATACGGGCGTCTGCTCTGGCCGTGTGAAGTCTGCACCATTTTATGAAAAATTCATTTATTTTTAATGTACCACACGGTCTAGACACACGGGCATGTGATACGGCCATGTGACCTTATTTTGATAATTACGTTATAGTCAGAGAGTTACATGCGTTGAGGACACGGGTGTGTCCCAAGCCACACAGGCATGTGTGACTCTCCAAAACAAGAAAATTGTTAAGTTGCCCAAAGTTTTCGAAAGTTCTCGGTTTAGTCCTGAACCACCCCGATGTATGTTTTGGGCCTCGTAGGCCCATGTAAGGGACGAATTGCGTATGTATGAATGAAATTGATTTGAAGAAAAATTTTATGGCCCAATTTTGCATGGATGTTTAAGTACAAGTCTAGTAATGCCTCGTTCCCTATCTTGGCGTTGACATGGGTAAGGGGTGTTACAAATATGAAGGAGATAGAATAGGATACCACCAACTCTTCGTAGGTGGTATGGTTCGATCATGTCTTTCCAGGAAACAAGTGTAGCTTTAAGAACGAAACATTTGCATATGTATTTGAGGAAGCATTGGAGGAGAAATTCCCAAATAAAAGTAATTAGAATCGTCTCTACATGAATAAAAGATTTTTTAGGTTCAATTATCAACCAAGAACCACATGAATGAGCTCATCATGTAAAGACCCAGTTTCCAGTAGTGTCAAAAATGTGGTTTCGAGATCCCATGTCCATAATCTGAGTTTGTAAATAGTAAATATAGATATTTACGAGGCTATTATTTTACAGGACTAAATTGTAAAAGTTTAATTGCTATAGATTTTTAATTAGGAAAAAAGTCTTTAAGACTTAAATTGCAATTATCCCAATGACTTAATTGCTTAATAAACCAATTCTAAATGGATGATAGTGGGATGTGATGTTAAATATCATTAGCTTAAGTTAATTAAAGATTAAGGTTTAATTAATCATGATTAAGTTAATTAATTAAGCTTAAAATTAAGCTTAGTATATAAGGAAATTTAGTGGGAAAAGATGACAAAAGGTTGGCATGTTCTTCCCAAGGTCACCGTCTACCTTAGAAACCATTGAAGAAAGCTTAAAAACCTACTTTAAGTATTCGATCAACTTTGCAAGTAATCCTACAGCCATTTTTCTTTGATTTTTATAGATTTTTTTTTGTTATCATGAGAACTTGATTAATCTAACCCATGGATCAATTTGATTAATTAGTGAAAGTTGGTAAGTTGTCATTGTTGAGAATTAATGAATTATATATGAAATTAATAAAAAATTGAGTTTAGATTATGAAAAGGACTAAATTGTAAAGCTTAACAAACTGACTATTAGCTTGTTTACATTAGGGACCAAATTGAATAAAATGCAAACCTATTATGAAATTGTGGTAGGAATAAGAAATAAAAGGTCCCTAATGAGTAAATTTGGGATCAAGTTTTAATCCAAAGCTTTAGATCGAAAGTTCTACTTATCCCAAGTTTAGGGACTAAATTGAATAAATTGTAATATAAGTTTGAATTTGCATTTCATTTTGATTTGGATGGAAATTGATAGTGTTATATGTTTCATGACTATTTGTAGCTAACATCAACGCGAAACCTTTAAGAGGAAAAGAAAAGGCGAGAGTTATCGATGAGTGACGCAAGACCATAATTTGTACTTTTAGCATTCAAGATAGATAATTGCTTGCCTATATGTGTAAATTAGATTATTGAATGGCAAAGTGAGTACATGGTGATATTTTGAATGGTTTTGATTAAGTATGATAAGGAATATCGAAATAAAAGATTAAAGTGAATAAACTAGAAAAATGATATGAATTGCTTGAATTGTGATAAGTGATGTAGAAAAAGGATAGAAACATATTGCTTGATATGAAATGCATGAGCATTGATGATGAATTGGATTATGATTATGAATATGAAGGGAAATGACATATGTATTATATGTATAATTTATTTGAATATTGGTACTCTATTAACTAGTCGAACTGAGTCAGATATACTTAGCATGCCATAGGATTGAATTGTGTATGGGATTATGCACTTATGCGCCAGAATGCATTTCGTGTGTCAGGATGATCTTCGTGTGCTAGTATGCGCTTTGTGTGCCAAGATACGCTTTATGCGCCAAGATGCACTTCATGTGCCAAGATGCACTTCATGTGCCAGGATGCACTTTGCACAGTGATGATGTGCTTCAAGAGCCAGTATGCACTTTGCATGCTAGTTTACCCTACTTTAGTTTATCCGATGATGCACCTAGGTGCCAATTTGGTGTGTTGGTTGGACGATCTATGAATCTGTTTGAGTCTAAGTCACGTTAATAGGGATTTATAATTGGTAAACTTGGTAAATGGCATATAAATGAAATGACATGATGATATGAGATGGATTGTGTACATATGTGAATTGTGATAGATAAATCAAGTAATCTATTGTGCAAATAAATTTAAAAGGAATCCTAGGGGCTGAAACAAATGTGAATGAGTCAAACGACTCTAGAAAAGGGATTGAAAAGTAGTTAAACAGGTAAATGATGTTAATTAAATATGACATTATATGGCATACTAATAAAGATGAATAAGGTGTGTTTGATTCATGAATGATATTGTAACACCCTTTTACCTGACCTAATCGCTAAGTCCGGGTATTGGATGCCATAACAATCTGAATAATTTAACACATATCTGTTATTATTTGAATACATGCTTATGCCTTTAAATTAATCCTCAAATCTATATACTCATCATTTTAGTTCCAATTTCATACCACTTAACACTTTAATGATTTATCAGTTATTTATAATTTCCAATTCAACCCCGTATAGATTTAGTCAATTTCAACCTTGAGGCGTGGCCTCTGTGGGTGTCCCTCTATATTCATGAATAGCTACCGCGCACCACTTAACTCCGACAGAATCTGGCTTGATCCCTCTTGATTTCTGATTCTTTATCTAACCTGCATTCAAGCAGCAATAAGTTTGAAAGAACTTAGTGAGTTTTGTACATACAATTCATATAAGACTACATAAATCTTAAGAAGTTGAGATTTATGGCTGAGAATTTGACTCCTTGAATTCCATAAGAGAATTTGTGAAAATTGGTTGGCAAAGCCAATGCCTTATACACTCTGTGCAGATTATTCTGGGCATAAACCATGGCCTAGTCATATCCATGTTTTCTCATTGGGTCTCACCCCATTCATTGTTGTTCTACATCCTTAATACTCGTATTCATTACTCTTGACTTGTGACGCTTAGTGTTTACCCAATTATTTTTCGTAACTGCGGGTCCTTACCAAAATGCGATCTTTTCCTAATACCCTCTTTTCCCTGGGGAACTAGAACCCACAATGCAATCCCATAACACCCACTCTTTCAGCCAGTTCTTTTAAGATACTCTACCTGACCTGTGTTTCTCGACATACTATTTTCTACTTAGGTATTTCGTAAAGGTTTCTACCCTTGGTAGATAAAAGAATTCTTTACCATTCTTCATGGTCCTAGTGTACTTCCACTTTTCACGATTCTCTACCGAACGTTATAGATCATTTAGTCTTGAGATTACATCTCCTCCCATGAAGACTCTAGTCGGTTTACCTAGTCTTTCGATTACGTCTTCGTTGACTTAGAATTTAAGATTGCATCCCATTATACCCTATTCCATATCTACTTAAACAATGTGGGTTCCATGACTTACCTGGGAACTCTTATTGATATACATTACGTTTACCTCCTTATCAAAGGAGTCTCTCCCTCCTTCCATCTTAAATGGGTTGGAACTGTACTTTGGCTCCACTCGTCTTCGACTATGGAAAATTCTCTCATTATCCTGCTAGTTTGTGTTCCCCAAACGTACCAAGTTCATTCGGTTTGGTGATTTATCGCACCAGTCACACTGCAAACGTTACTTTATACTTTGGCGAGTTTCCTAGTATACTGATATGTAGACTTCACACATGTAACCCAATGTATAATATCCTGGCAGATTTCCCTGTGTTTACTGCCCCTCAGACTCTCTATGTTGCCATGACCGAGCCATGGTCTTACATACTATTCCCTATGTTTACTGTCCTAGAAGACTCCACTGGTTGCCATAGCTGAGCTATGGTGTTACACCTTAAACCTCTTTGAGGTGTCACCCCGAAGGACATTACCGCTGTCGTGATATCACCCTATAGAGCCTGCTAACTTTTGTCACGTTGTTGCTCTATGGAAATTAATAATCATCGTCATGGTGTCTCTTTAACGAGCCGGTAGATATCCTTCTGTTTCATATTTAACCTTGATGCTCAAACACTACAGTGTCCCCTTTGCAAGGCCCACAGTTTCGCACATCATAGTTTGCATCCATCAATACCAAATTGTAGATTCTAATGGAACTTCCATTTCCCTATCTATCTTTCTATCCCTCCATCTCGCCACTTTCAACCTTAATGCTTGAACACCGTAGTGTCCCCTCCGCAAGGCCTGAAGCTTCAAACATAACAATTTGCACTTAGCAATTTCGAATGGCGATATACAAAAACACTATTTCCCAAATCCTAACTTCATATAACCCATCAATAATTTCCCCTTCATACTCTGCCATTATAATCATACAATTCATGCATTTCCCACATACTATGACACTATATACCTATACACGATAGACAAATATTTAAACATTGAGAAGTATACCATAGACAAACAATAATCAATCTTTCAACATTCACATGCTACTACTAGTTTATGCACTAATAGCACACCTATTCAACACTTTCATTCGCAATCATAATATGTAATAAATAATGAAGTATTTCTATCTAGAAGCACAACACTATCGATCACCCAAAAATTAGGGTACAAAAACTCACCTTGCTTCCTTCTCCTTGACAGCTTAGCTTGTCCAAACATCAGAGCCTTCTCTGTCTTATCAGTTAAGCATGACAATCATTTATCCATTAAACTAAAGGTGTTCAACCCTTAAAAACCTAGAATTTATAATTATTTAGAATCTTTTAAGAGTTCTTAGTCTACTTCTTTCTTCAATCCACAAGTACAGAGAGGTAAGAAAGCTTACCAGTTCCTCAATTTCTCTACTACCAGACTTCAATTCACACAAATGTTGGACATGCAAAGCTTCCTTCAGCTATATCTTCTTCTTCTTTAGAATGACTGAAGAAGATGATGTTATGGAGAGATAAATTTGTAAGCATAATTGAGAAAATTATGTCTCCACAGATACCTATATATACACCTTTAGCACAATATTTATCAACCATCTCTACCATTCATCCTTAACCATTTTGTCTTCCACTATAGAACTAGACGATTCCAATCTAACTAATCAAGAGTTGAAATCTAATTATTTACTCGTCAGTCACAAATTTTCCCAGAATTCTAAGTAAAGTTCACCAACATTCTATGCAAAATTCCTCTAAATTAGAGTTTAATTAGAGATCCGAGTGTGATAGATATTGAATTGGTAAATATATAGTTTGAGGATTGGTAATTGACATTTAAATGGAATTGGTCATGTATATGGAAATGTTGTATAAGTTGCTCTAGCATGGTTATAAGTATGCTTGCATTTTGAAAGACAATGAGAATGGCTGACATTTTAAAACATGATTTGGTTGGATAATGAGTACATATATATATGCATGTATTTTTTTTGAAGTTATTACCCATGTTTATGTTATATTATCTTTGATCATGAAAGTACCACTGAGCCCTATTACTTAGTGTATAGTTTGTTTACTCCATACATAGGTACAGGTATTTCCAAAGCCTCGAGAAACTGAAGTTAGTATCCAAACAGCAGCAATTGACTCAACCTAAGTTTGTATAGCCTTTTTCATTATGTCAATGGCATGTTCCTAGGGATATTTGACCTAATGTTTAAAATGGTAAAAATGGTTGTATAAAGGTTATATTTTTTACGAAATTGGATTAAGTATACATTACTTTCTAAGCGCGTCTACGACGCCTTACTCTAGCGTATTCTGGAAGAATGAAACTTATGGCTAAGTTAAGTATGATGATTCAAAGAATAAGGGTAAGAGTGTGTAAGTCTTTGAATTAGGCGTATAGTTATATAGAAAAATGACAAGCGAAAAAGTGTTCACCCAAAAAAACCTATCTTGGCATATAGAGTAGGCGAACCAAGAATGTTTTGTTTATACGACCCTCTGCAATAGGAACGATTAAAGAATCATAGGGAGGAATATTAAACTAAGTATAGTAGTTACCCAAATTCATTTTTGGTGTATAGAATGGGCGAACTCTGATATGAAAATAAGTAGGCAAGGATTCCTAGTCAGGTTAGGATGATAAGTGAAACGAAAGTGATGGTTACAAAAAGGATGGTTATGAGGTATGAGGCCACGCCAGAAGGCATAATACCTCTAGTGACCAATATGGTCCCATATCAGTTGATTTGTAAGGAAAGCTAGTTGGGAACTAACCAAACGTGAAACAAAAGAGTTAAAGGTAAAGGAATATCAAATAAGTTTCTTAGATGGGACAAATTTTGATAAGTCATTCAGTCTTGACCTGACATTCACCAATTTCCTGTGAAGACTTGGGTTAAGTTAAAATGACACCCAAGTTAAGTTAATGGGTTATCTTTCTTTTTAAGGATGAGGTCCCTGAGCAAGTGAAAGTTGCCTCTCAATAGATGAGTCTAAAACCCTTACTTTTACTAGTGATTTTCCTCCCATTAAGGTAGGCTCTAAGGTTCTGCTTGTTAAGAGAATAGGGATCTATAAGTATACTTGAAGAAATAAGGCTTAATGTTACGTTTGGGATTTAAAGTGATGATAAATGTTACCCAAATAGATTCTAACAAAGTCTCTATTTTTTGAGGCAAAGAAGCCATATCATCTGGCTGATTAAAGGATCTGGAGCTCAAGCGGTTGATTTCAAGAATAAAGGGCTAGATCTAAAGTTTAAGTTTCTTTTGAGGTTATAAGGTGAGTCCCTAAGCTGACTATTGCAAATGTATTATGCATGTTAGAACTTTCTATGAAAATAAGCTAAGAATGCAAGATGTGATGATTTTATGAGAAATGTATGTATGATGAACTTGCATGAGTGATTCATATGGAATATGAATATGAACAAGTCTATTGTGAAAGAGTCAATCATGAGTAAGTCAGATATGAATGAGTCTGTATGAAGTGTCTGTGTCTAGCTCTAAAGTCATCTAAAGGGGTTTATCGAGACGAAAAACACGAATCTCTTAAATGAAAAGTCAATGAAACTCTGAAGACCATATAGTGTAAGACCATGACTGGGCTATGACATCATATAGAAAATATTTAAATGACGATAAGGTGAGTACCAAACAGTGAGAGGCAAACCTCAAGATAGTGAGTTTAGGAAAATCCCTATCTTCAAAAACACCAATTTTCGTAAAAGTGAGCCTTTATGGCTATTTATGTTAAAGAAATGCCTTTTTAGCAAATCTATGATAAGGTATACCTTTGTGGTAATTTGTAAGGAGATGCCTTTGTGGCACAACCTAAAAAAGTGCATTTGTGGCTATCTGTGTTAAAAGAAAGCCTTTGGGGCTATCTCTATTAAAAAGGAAGCCTTTGTGGCGATCTCTTTTAAAAGGAAACCTTTGTGGCAGTCTTTGTTAAAAGGAAGCCATTGTGGCAATATCTGTCAAAGGACACCTTTGTGGCGAGACTCTGAAAGGAAAGCCTTTGTAGCTATCTTTGAAAAGGAACACCTTCGTGGCATAACCTAAAGAATGACTCTCGTAACAATCATCTGAAGACAACACCTTTGGGCAAACCCTATATAGTTACAAGGGACTAAACAAGTGTGTGCCAGAGTGCGTGGTGAGGCAAAGTTATTTATTGAAAGTATGTATAGAGAGTACACTAAAGTAAGGAAGATATGGGCAAATTCTGAGTTAAGTATTGGGCGTAGTCTACCTCGCCCAAAGAAAATGGTAAGATTAGTAAGTATGGAAAATGATATTAAGTCTGATAATAAGGTAAGATTTAAGAAAGGATATAGAAAGTAAAGAGATGTTAAGTATAGTACTGTGACAGCACTATTTTGACCCTAGTCGGGAAGTGGTTTCGGGACCACAAAATCGAGTCATAAAAATAATTAACCATTGTATTCTATGCTTATTGTGTGTGTACATGCATGTGTTAAAGTTTCATGCTTTAATTTTGTCATTTGTATGTGAAATTTATAAGATAGGACCCATGTGATAAAACTTGAAAATGTCATAAGTAAATTTTAAAGTGTCAAATAATGCATGAATTGTGACATGGGGGACATGCATGTCAAATGGACCAATTTTAGTTTAGTGGCCGGCCATAGTGATGGTTGATAGATAATTTATATTTTATTTAAGCATTTTAATAGGTAATGGCATTATATTAAAAAAAATAGTAAAATAACAAAATGGTGAAAAGAACAAAGCTTGTCCATCTTTGTTCTTCATAGCTGAATGTAAGAAAACAAATTGGGGAAGGGAAGCTCATGAATGTTCGGTCACTTGGGGAAGAAAAATCCAAGGTAAATTCATGGTAGTTTGCTTCTATTTTGATGCTTATGAGTTCCTTTCTTGAATCTACCTTAACCCATGAAATATATTTTGGTTTTTGGTTGTGTTGTGAGCATTTGTTTTTGATTGAAATGAAAGAAATGGTTGTTGTTTCATGTTATTTTGATGAATAATGTTAGATAGGTGAGGTTGAGCTAAACAAATTAAGCATATATGTGCATTAGATGCTAAGTAGGAAATCGGCTAATATGTTGGGTGTACTATGGCCGATTGTGGACTTGGATAAAATTTAGTAATGTATGTGCTTTAAATGTGTTATGAACTATTATAAGTTAAATTAAGTTGAAGCTTGGTAAAATTGAATAATTGTGGCTTAATTTCTTAAAGGCAATTGACTATTATGGTGAAATGCAAATGTTAATATTTAGTTGCTAGTGTTTATATGTGTGCTAGCCGAATTTGAACTTGAATAATGATTTGAGCACAATGTGTTGTATTGATATTATGCTTAAGTGAAATTATAGATATATATGATGAAATTGATTGGTGATATACATGTTTAAATAATATGTATGCAAAGAATGTGTGGAAGAGTGAATTGGTAATAATCTGTTTGGGACAGCAGCAATAAAGTGATTTTGGAAAATTACCATAAATTGTGGGAGTTGAGTTAGAAGCTGAATAAATTATGTAATTAAAGCTTGATGAGTCTAGATTCAAATGAAATAAACGAGAACATATTTTGAATTCTGTATAATGAGAAATTTATTTCGTAGTGAATAGTGGTCAGATTAGTCAAACAGTGAAACAAGGGAAAAGTTTAGGAAAAATTTGGTATTGATTGGCTAAATTAAAAATTATAAAAATTTTATGGATAAAAGATAAATGAGTCTATTTTCGGGGAAAATTTACGGCAATTGATTTGGAGTTTCGTAGCTCCAGTTATAAATAATTTAGTGACTGTTGCTCAGGAAGTCACCTTATAGTGGAATTGTGATTATATTGTAAACATTGATAAAAATTTGCTAATGAATTGCTTATTGATTTCTTATAAGCTTACTATAATCTGTATGTGTGAAAGTCGAATATATATGTATTATATTCTGAAAGTAATACTTGAATAGTCGAATAATGACAAGTTTAAAATTTGTTGAATTAAAGCTCAAGAGCATAGGGGGCAATTTCGGATAAGGGAAAAGAGAAAGTAACCGAGTAGCCATTTCACAACCGTTCAAGTATATCCGAGGTAAGTTTTGAGTAGTTTCCTTTAGTATGCAATTGACGATGCTTTATAAAAGTATATTAAGTGAGTTGCGAGTTTGGGTTGTACTTGAATATAGCTGTATAATAAATGGTGCATGTATACGATTCATAGTATAATGGTCACTTTGAGTTTAAGCTTGAATGGTGAAATGAATGTGTGATATTAAGTATAACTCTTGAGCCGAAATGTGAATGATGATGTGCATATTGAGCTTATATCCGAATGTAGTAAATGACTACTAAAGTGATAGGTCGAATGAGATGTGTTAAAGTATGATTAAGTATGCATGATATTGGGAATATATCCGGACATGAGGTCCGCAGGCTATATGTTGGGAATATATCCGGACATGAGGTCCGCAGGCTATATGCTGAGAATATATCCGAACTTGAAGTCCGCAGGCTATGTGCTGGAAATATATTCGGACTTGAAGTCTGCAGGCTACGTGCTGGAATGGAATCCGGGTTAAAGATCCGCGGGCTTGTGCTAGAAATGTGTTTCGAGTTCTAAGACTTGACAGGACCTATGCCAGTAAGTTAAGTAAGAATACGATGTTGAATGTTCATGGTAACCATTGTTGAGTAAGTAATATATATATTTTACATGTTAAGGTACGTATTATGTATTCATATGTGAATTGATCTCAAAGTGAATTATTAGTATTAAGAACGATATATCTATGCATATGGGTGGATTTGGTATTTGAGAATAAGACAATGACCTATTCGATCAGTGTAGGCCATTATATAAAAGTATGTGACTAAAAATAATTGTATAAGTCATATAGAAAGTGAAATATGTGCTGGAAATTTCTTGTGTATTCATATATACATATTCGGCCAATAGATTTTATAACTAGTGTACTTGTGTATAATCGGCCAAGTGAATTACAATTAGAATACGAGATTTGTGATACTTGATGTTCATTTTGAATGACAATCTTTAATTGAATGAAATGCTTAAAACTTACTAAGCCTCAAAAGCTTACTCTGTTTCTTATTTCTCTGTTTTATAGATTGTTGATTTTGGCCACCAACTCGGGGATCGTCAGCAGTTCATCATACTATCGATCTTGTTGGTACTGTTATATTTTGGTCTCGATATGTCATGTATAGGTTAGGCTATTGACTAATATATGTTTTGTAATTGTAAATATTTCTGGCCATATGGAAATGGTATATATATAACTCAAGATCAGTTTGTACTCGACTCGATTTATGTCTTTGTTGAATTATTTTGTGAATGGAATTTTAAATGTTTAGCTCGGTAATACCTCATAGTCTAAACCAGCGATCGGACTCGGGCTAGGGGTGTTACAAGTACGCTCAAGAAAGGGGGAAATGGTTCTAAAGAAAGAAATATGGTAGCCTCAGTATTGTACCCACCAAAGAAGGATGATGGTAGCCAAAATATAGAAAGGATATAGAAAGTATGGAAAAAAAAGGAAAATGGTTATTAAATAAGAGATGTTAAGTTACATCGACATGTTAAGTATGGAAAAAGATATTAAGTCTAGAATTTTATTAACTTGTGGCATTTATAGTGTGGCATACCTTAGTCCTGAGTGGATGATGGACTATGTATGTGTGACTCGTATATTATGATGTAAGTGAAAGCCTAAGTTGAAATACATAAGTAACCAAAAGTTGGTATGTTAGGTATACAACTTATACAATATGTAGCATCATTCCACAATAGTGGAGTTCATAGCCCAACTGAAGGGTAAATGGCATCTTCTCATCAGTATTACATGATAGATGAACCATAAACGTGGTTATAGGTCATTTTTCTTTGTGATAAATGACTTGATTATTATTTTATAGTGATTACCTTTTCATGAGGGAAGATGTAATGGTTACCGTGAGATAAAATAGAATCATATTGGCAGAACAAATTTATCCCAAAAGAGATCAAGGATATCCTATAAGGGTAACACAATTATGGAAAGGTCATTAGATGAACACTTATTAAGTAGCTTTCATAATGGTATATAGATAGAGCTGAGTCACAATACTTTAGTGGAATGACTTCGTGAAATAAGTCTATAATTAATAGGTGAAAAACCAAAACTTAATTATAAATTATTTAAGCCCTAATTACATTTTTCCAACTGATCCCTTCGCTAGCTTGTTGAAATCAAAAATGAAATGCATGTAGAACCAAATGGATAGAAATGAATGGAAACAATGAAGAGAAATAGATAGCATGTATCTCTATTTGTACTGAATGCGTTTTCTCACTAAGTATTTTAAAGTTATTCGACTTATTATTTAATTAATTAAAATTGAATAATTGAAGTTTGAAGATGAAATTAAATTAATTAGTCACTATGAATCTACTGAATAAGAAAATTAAATAATTTCTTCATAGATTCTATTGTGGTAAAGTTGTTATGGCTTTAACGAAATTAGAATAAAGGCATTGCACACACACATGGAAGTAAGAAGGAACTCACCAGAAAATGTAGCAAGTTTAAACAGCAAGACCTTTGCCCTTATCCCGAGAACATTTAGGAGTGTCTTGAGCTATAATATAGATAGTTAAACTTATCATATCACTACACCAGAAAACTAAACAAACTTGTAGGAAACATTAGCAAAAAACCCAGAATTGGGAAGTTTCTTTCCTTACACTCTAAACTAACCCTAAAGTATGCAACTCCAAGGTCACGTAAATAACTGTGAATATAACCTAAAGTTCATCAATAGTTACCAAGTTCTAAAACAACGAAAGAGTTGGCTGAGTACAGTGAACCCAAACTTCAAGCAAGCATTCAGTCTTAAGTTTTCTACGAGAAAGTGCAAAAAAAATTTGAGTAAAAAATATAGGTGCCGGAGAAAACGTAAAACTTGCTCAAGAAGCCAATAATAACTTTATACAGATAAACGCAGAAGCTAGGTTTACTGGATAAGTCATATTATCCCACTAAACTCCCTCGATTCATGTGATTAAGCACTTCCTCTCTTATCATAAATGTGAGTCTTATCAACTACAGTAATTTAGTTCTCTTCTAACCAATTCTCATATGTCTAACTAAATTGTTCAACCAGAATAATAATATCATAATAAAATAATAAATAATTCTTTCAAACTAAGGACTTAACATAATCGTCTAACAGTAAGGGTGGTGCATACTTCACAGAAGAATTTTCCAAACCAGCGACATCACCAAACACAAACTTCACCTAGATGCATTCATAGAATTTATATACTTAGTCAAATCTATCACCTTACCCACTCAGAATTTACTCTAAATACCATACATTGATAAAAAATAACCGAATATTAGGACTTCACCGAGCGGGATGTTATAGAATGAATAAGAAAAGAGAAATGAGAAACATTCAATAATGATTATGGTTTTTTCGAAATGGAAAAATGGAACCATTTGGAAATGAATGTAAGTTTCCAAAATGGAAATAAAAATGGGAATGATTCAATTGCAATTCTATATAGATTACTTAAAATGATCGAAAGAATGAGTTTATGTTTTTGAGCTGTTTTGAAGCCCGGAAATTAAAATAAATCATTCAATCACAGTGAACATGTTGAGTTGTGAAATATTAAACATATTTTCTCAAAATTTTACCAGGGGTAAAATAGGGATGAGAAAATTATTTAATATAGAATATTAAAGTTTATTTTGGGGAATAGAAATATCACATCGAGTTGAATCACATTACAAAGTACTAGGTCAAAAGGCTTAGGAAGTACTTGTAATTGGACCTGATGCGAGAGAGACCCAAAACCCCTCATATAGCATGAAGGGGAGGCAACCCTAGTAGGAATATTAGGGTGTGCCTTCTACTCCACTCCTATTCTAAGTAAGAATTTTTTTTCTATTTGAATAAACCACTACAACTCAAAAAGGGTTCTACCTTCTCTTCTTATAAATAGATAGCACTGGTAAGGGATAACAAACAACTTTCAGAAATTGTTACTCTATCAAAAAATTAAGAGAATTTATTCTCTCAACTATTAAATATATATTTCCAGAATAACAATTCTACCGGTTTCTATTAAAAAATATATAATTTTAATTTCCACCCTAAATAAAAGAAAGAAACCTTTTTCTAGATCTATGTTTCAATTCAATTGGTTCGAGCCCACACTTGAAGCAGTTCATGATACAAGAATAGTGGAGAAGATTGTTTGGTTGAAAGCCAGAAACAACGAATGTTCACTAAGCCAAAAACACAAGTATGAATTTGGTTAAGGTTTATTGCTATAAAATCACAAACAGAGTTAGTTTTCAAAATTTTAATTTTTCGTTATGCTGGAAAACTGTTTTCAACCGAATTTTTTCCAATAGCTACATACTGTAAAATTCGTATACCTAACACACCAACTTTTAGTTCCTTATCTATTTAAACTTAGACTTTTACTTACATCAAAGTATACAATTCACATGCATACATAATCCATCATCCATTTATAATTAAGGTGTGCCACACTATGAACGTCATAAGTGAATAAATCTATAAACAAATGTAAGATCTATTCTACTTGGGTCTTGTATGATGTAATATCAATAAAGTCAGTCACATTTATCTCTCTATCTTCTAGGAGTCATTTGCTTCATTACTCAAGGCAAAGCATCTCCCCAGTTGGACTTGATAGACAACATAATTGTCTTTTGATCAATTCGCTCATTTCCGATTAGATTAAAGGCATATTTAGGATCATTTACTAATATAAGTTTTCTTTTCATATTACGATCCAACTACACAATACTCCTTAGTAATAGTTAATTTTTAGATAACTAGTAAGCCAATATTTGCTTCTATTTTGTTTTGCGTGCGAAAACATTGAGGACAATTTACAAAGGGTGCTATGTAATTAATGTATAATTTTATTAAATCAATTTTTTCAAAAAATAAAAGCATACTTAGATAAAAATACTACATTAAAGGTGCTAGATCCTAACAAGAGCTAACTTAACTTGATGTGAAGATGGCTTTTTTTTACATGATGATTTAGAAGAGGAAATCTACATAACTCAACCAAAATGATATAAGGTTGTTGGTGGAGAAAATTGAGTTTGTAAGCTAAACAAATCATTCTATGGGTTGTAGCAATCCCCGTGGCAGTGGTACATGCAATTGAATAGCTTTATAAGAAGGCAAAAGTATATCAGGAGTAAATATGACCATTATATGTATTTGCAAAAGCTACGAGATGGATCTTTCATTTATCTTCTATTATATGTTGATGATTTGTTGATCGCTTCAAAAAATAAAAAAGAAATAGATAGATTGAAGCCTCAGATGAATTAAGAGTTTGAGATGAATTATCTAAGTGAGACTAATAAAATTTTGGGCATGGAGTTAGAAAGAGAGCCAAGCTTTGTTTAACTTAGAAGTAATATCTAACGAAGGTATTACAATGTTTTTGGTCTAAATGAAAATATAAAACATGTAAGTTTTGGAAAAAATTAGATTTGAAAATAATTTTCCTATATAACAAAAAATTAAAATTTTGAAAACCGAGTCTGTTTGTGATACTTATAGCAATAAATCCTTTACCAAAATTGCACTTATGTTTTCGGCTAGACGAATCCTTGTTCTTCTCGACTTTCAACCAAATGTCGCTATTATCATACCACAAATTGCTTCGAGTGTGAGCTCAAACGAATTCAAATCAAACACAACTAGAAATTCTTTATTTTACTTTTAATAGGAAAGTGAATCTCCTTTTAATAGAAACCAGTAGAATTGTTATTCCTAAAAATAGAATCTGTACTTAGAATATATATTCTCACTATTTTCTATTTTCGGGCAAAATAATATTTAGCCCTACTAGTGCCAACTATTTGTAGGGAGAAGAGGTGAAACCCTTATTGAATTTTAGAAGTTTATTTTAATAGAAAAACAAACTCCTAGTCTAACTAGGATTAGGGGGCAACCCTAGTTAACTATACTAGGGTTTGTCGTCCCTAGCATTAACATAAGGGGTTTTTGGGTCTATCCCTTAACGAGTCCAATTATAAGTACGTCCTAAACTTTTAACTCAATACTTTATAATTGAATCCAACTTGATACTTGTTTTTCTATTTTTCAAAATAAACATCTAAAATTAATTTCCCAATTAAATAATTTTCTAAACTCAATTCTAATTCCCTTAAAATCATGACGACTTTACAGTAAAAGAATCTATAAGAAAATATATTTAATATTTCTACATTCAACAGATTCAAAATGTTTCCCTTTTTGAACTTTAATTATTTAATCAATTAAATAATAATTCGAAAAATTATAAATTAAATTTTCAGGCCATTTCTATTTAGAGAAAACCACCTTCATTTCCAAATGTTTCCCTTTTCTCTAACTTTATCATTTCCATCCATTTCTATGATTCAACATGCAATTCATTTATGATTTCAAAGAGTTAGTGGAGGGATCGATTAGACGTATGTGATTAGGGCTCAAATGATTTATAATTAAGTTCCAATTTTTCATTTATAATTATAAACTCATTTAGTCATGAATCCATTCCACTATAGTATCGTGAATGCGCTCCCCCTATTGACATACCATTACAAAAGCAATTCGATCAGTGCTCGTCCAATGACCATATCATAAGTGTGTTACCCTTATAGGATATCTTTAATCTCCCCGGTATAATATCTATTTTTCCAATATGATCCTATTTTATCTCATGCTAACCATTACATCTTCTTTCATGAAAAGTCAATTAGAATAAAATAGCAATAAAATTATTCATCATAAAGACAAACAACTCGTGGCCACATTTACTTTTCATCTACCATGTAAATCCAATGAGAGTATCATTTACCCATATCAAGGTCTATGAATTCCTCTGTTGTGAATGGCGCTAAATACTACAGAAGTTGTATATCCAACAAACTAGCTTTCGATTCCTTATCTATTTGAACTTAGACTTTTACTTACATCAGAGTATACAGTCACACATACATAGTCCATCATCCACTCAGGATTCAGGTATGTCACACTATGAATGTCACAAGTGAATAAATTCATAAACAAATTCAAAATCTATTCTCCTTGGGTCCAGTTCGATGTACTATTAGCCTAGTCAATCATATCTATTTCTCTATCTTTTGGGAGTCATCCACTCTGATGCCCAAGACAAGGCATCTCCCTAATTGGACTTGATAGACAACATATTAGTTTTTCAATCGGTTTGTTCATTCTTGATTAGACTAAAGACATGTTTAGGTTCATCTAGAAATATAAGTTGTCTTTCCATATTACAATCCGACCACGTAATACCGCTTAGTATTAATTAAACATTAGACAACTAGTGAGCTAATATTTTCTTCTATTTTGCTTTATATGAAAAAACCACATGAAGACAATATACAAAGGGTATTCATGTAATTCATGAATAATTTTATTAACCAAATTGTTCAAAAAAATACAAGTGTACATAGACGAAAATACTACACTTAGGGCATTAGATCCAACAGTAAGTACCCCAATTGCTTCTCATTTGAAACTTAATGCTCAATTATCTCCCAAGAGAGATGAAGAATGGGAATATATGGCAAAGGTTTTGTACGCTAATGTAGTTGAGAGCCTAATGTATGCGGTGGTGTGTACTCGACTAGACATTTCACAATCATTTTGAGTTGCGAGCAAGTATATGTCAAATCCTAGTAAAGGAAATTGGAAAGTTGTGAAATGAATTCTATGGTATCTTTTGAAAGTTATAATGTTGGTTTAGTCTTTTAGTAAGAAAAAATGCTTGGTTAGTGTTTGCTTGGATATGTTGATTTTAATTATGCTGGCGACTTGGATAAACCTTGATCTACTGCTGGGTATCTATTTAATTTTGCTAAAGCCCTAGTAAGTTAAAAGTTTACCTTACATCCTACAGTAGTTTTGCCAGCTACAGAGGTAGAGTATATGACAATTTCAGAAGTTATTAAAGAGGCTATTTGGCTTAATGGGTTTTTAGAAGACTTGAAAATTGTTCAAAGTCTCATTATCCTTTATTGTGATAGTCAAAATGCTATTCATTTTGTCAAAAACCAAGTTTACCATTCAAGAATTAAGCACACCGATGTGAGGTATCACTTTGTGTGAAAAATCTTTGAAGAAGGAAAAGTTCTATTTCCGAAGATTGCAACAGTTCAAAATCTTACAGATATGATGACCAAGGTGGTAACAATAATCAAGTTCAATAACTATTTGAACTTGATTAATATTCTACAAGTTTAAACACCTTCAGGTATATGGCACTCGAGAGCGTATTTGGAGGCATTACTAAAGATGACTTCATCAAATATGAGGAGTGGAAAACTAAGGAAGTTAAGTGGGATTGATAAAGTCAACAAAGATGGAGATTTGTTAATTTTGACTTCTTTAATCCCACATGGAGATGAGCATAATTATGTCACCTCTTACCCACTATAAATTAAGGCCTTGCGCCTTCAATTGAATATCATTCTCAACCATTAGTTTATCTCCCACTTATAAATATACTAGTAAGTATATTTTATGAAATCTTTTAAATAAGGTTTTCATTAGTTTGTAAACGTTTTGGTGATAGTGAAGTTACTGTCCATTGTTAGTGCTCAAGGATGTAAGCAATGTGCTGAAACTCATAAATTTGGTGTGTTCTCCCATTTATTTTTTTTATTTGCATGTATTAGTTTTTTTATATCACAATTTAATATTCAATAGTAATTTGTAAGGTTAATTTTCCACGTTTGAGTAGTTTCGATTTGGTATTGGTGTTCCTAATTCGATTTTGATGTTCAATATTAAAGTAATATTTCTATGCGATATTACTTGGTGCCCCCAACAAACCATGCATAACTTTATATATATATGGCTACATCATACCAAGGTTTTCCATAACCTTACTTTTGTCCCCAACAGGGTACTCATTAGATAGGACCAACGTCAAGTACCAAGCCCTTTACATAATCCTTTTCTATCATCACCAAAGAACACACTTGACCCGATTGTTGGATCTGGGCTGCATGATGCTACATTCATTTTTGGAGCAACTAGAAACATTTAACTTTCAATTCACAGTTTAATGCTTACAAACATAACATTTCCAAACTATAAACATGATATACAACCTTTCTCGAGTCTTATATAAGCTTACCTGTGCTTTATAGTTAGCTCAGAATTGAATAAGGATTAATTTGTAAAAAATTAAAAATTTTGGATCAACGCCACGACGTGAGGGGGTTTCTCATCGCGATGTGAATACTAGCTTGCCTCATTGTGACGATGAGGTTCCTCGTCATGTCGTGGCTTGAAATCCAAAGCTCGTCACGACGACCATCGCCCAACGTCGCGATGTTGACTTGTTTTTGGTACAAATTAGGCCATTTCATAACCATTTCATGTCCACCTTTCAACTCACTATTTGGTGCATTTTGCACAACATTTTCCTTTACAAAAATGTACCAACTGCATGCCAAAACATAGCATTTAACCAATTCCAACCATCCTTTTGAATATACCTCAAATTGACATCAAAACCTACCAATTCAACCTATTCAAACTTAACTTATACAATCAAGCCTTTTACCCATTCAAATAATCATTTTTACCATACCATTTCACACTCAAATTTATCATTCAAAATCCATATATATAACTTAAGACCTTATACAAACATATATATATATGAACATTAGCTCTCCCAAAAACAAGCATTAACCAAGGTTCAAACCAAACTATCATTCCCAAGCTAACACATGTATGAACTCCTCTGTACATGCCACATAACTAGACTTTAAAACGTTTGAAAGATTACTAAATCAATAATGAGATAGTGTGAGCTTCTCGATGATCCACTTGACATGTTTTGCAAGTTGGTAATCTACAAGGAAAGGGGACACAACAGGTTAAGCATATCGAATGCTTAGTAAGTTCATAGGCATTAAACAACAACTAACCTCAATTTACCATTTAATACGATAAGCTACTAACTTAACAAGTTTGCCTAAACATGGCAACCACATATTAATAATGTGAGTTCAATATATAACCATATTATATAGAATTATATAACATTCCAATTCACTTATAATCAACATTACAATTCCATTCACATAATCAATCAACATTTACTCAATTCAATATAAGATTCATATCATTTTCCGAATTGAACCGATTGATCCGTTACATTTTCATATCAATCCTTTGGACTTGTATATCCAATTTGCATAATCTTTCATACTCTATCGAAATTCATTTCAAATACCAATATCAATTTTTACATTTTAAAACCCTATTAACTTGACTCGGAATCAAACGGATACATGGATCCAATCAACGCACCAATTTGGCACCCAATGCCTTATTAGACAATTCTGAAGTAAATAGTTTGCATCCAGCGCTCATCGATATAACCGAAGTAAAATTTGTACCAAGTACTCATCGACACGTAGCTGAAGTCATTTGTACTCAAACTATCCAACTATATCTGACTCTGCCTGAACAGTTAATAGGGTAACCAATAATCTAATTTCATTATAAGTTTGATTCCCATTCTATTGATCTCAATATTATCAATTCATCAATCAATATATCATTTCATACATAGCATAACATGAATCATCTCAATTCCAAGCCAATTTCACAATTTCACTAAGTTATACTATTTTAAATTTTATTCAATTTAATCATCTATCTCGAAAATCAGTCAAATCCATATCAATATGATTCATTCAACCATAATCAACTATAAATTCATTAGATATCTCAAATTGCAATTCACGATATTCAATTTATCAGTAAATTTATCATTTCTTTTCGATTTAGTCCATATCTTATCTTTTGTATCAAGTTGTAAACAATTCAAATTACCGTCAAACATACACAAATTTATAATTCAAATATATAACAATTTAAATACAAACATACTATATAAACTTACTTGACAAAATTAACAATTAAGTTGAAACTTTAAGGACTAATTTTATTTTTTCCTGATTAGTTTCTTATTTGATCCAATTTCCAATCTATCCAATTTTGTAACCGAATATGAAACATGTCTTTGAGTTTTCTCTCCTCCAAGATTCTGCAAGAAAGAAGATGAAAATAAATATGATAACTTTATCCTTTTAATTTGTCTTTTATAGTTAGATTAATGATTAATTAACCTTATTTTAATTAATTAAACATAATTAACTTAACTAATCAAGCCATTAACATTATATAGTGGATTCTTCTACCACTTTCCACTATCAAATATAAATAAAAGGTCCAATTGCTCATTTGGTCCTTTAGCAATTTAAAAATCATTAACAATTGAACTTTTTCAATTTTTACGATTTAGCCCTTATAACTTAATTAATTATTCATTCATCAAAATCAAGGGACTAAATTTTAATTAACTTTTATACTAACATTACAAATATTAAATAAAAATATTTACAGACTCGATCATCGAAAATAAAATTTTAAAACAGTCATTTTCGACACTACTAAAAATTGAATTGTTACAACTCATGCACCAAAAGAATGCTATTCTAATCTCAACCTTGAACAACTTGGGACTCTCGGCACTAAAATGTAAATTACCTCCAGTAATATTTATATATACTATATTATGACATACCTATTATATAGATGAAAATATTAACGTAACAATTTTATAAGCAAATTGATAGCTAAATATGATTTGAATTGAAATAGTAACATTAAATTAGTAAAAAGTCATGATAATTTAGATTCAGATTTTGTTATTTTCATTTTTATTATGTATATATATATTTTTAAGTTTATCAAATTACAAAAAGATATAAATACTTTTAAAAAAATATATTTTTTTATAAAAAAACTTTTAATAATTTTTTAATTAATTGATTAGTGATGTCAATCTAATTATTTATTTATATGCGTTATAGAGTATCAATAAAAACCATACTTTTTTTAAAAAAATAAATAAATTTTAAAAAATTGATGGAAAATAAGATAATAAGGACAACAGCGGCGCCGAGAGCAAAATAAACAAAGTAGCTTATGAAAAGGAGATAAATAAATAAATAAAAAAAGGAAAAAAAGAGTCAAACCTAGTGGTTTGGGAAGAGGTGTGGAGAGAAAAGACCGAGGCTTGGGTTTCAGGTGTGGTTTCAGGCTTGGATTTTTTTGTTCTTCCCTTTTTCTTCTGTAAATAGCCGTTCAAAAAATAAAAAACCTTTGGCCCTTCCTCCTCTCCTTTCCCGGCAATCCAACCAGAGAAAAGAAGAAAACCCTAAAGCTTGCTAGTTGATACCATCATGGCTTTTTCTCTAATAGTGTTTCTCTGTCTTTGCTTTTGGCAGCCTAAAACAACGAAGCGAAAGAAGAAAGTGTTGAATTAAAAATAAAAGGATGGGGAGTAGACTTCCAGTCCAGCACTATAGTAATTCCTTCATCCCCACCTCTCTTCACGACCTCAACACCGTTGATTCTCGACCTTCTGAAATCGACGCCGTTGATGCCACTGATGCTTTGGATCACCACGATCACGCCCATCCCGATTCCACTACTGTTGTCTGTATACTATCATTTCTTCTTCTTCTTCTTTTTTTTCCCTTTTTTATTAAAAAAAAATTTAATGATCTTTTTTTTTTTAAAATTTGGTACCAGGAGTGTTTGCATGAATCTTATAGAAATTCTTTGCCAATTCATGGCGTTGGAGCGGAGGAAGAAGATCGGTCTAGCTTAGACAATGCTGATTCTTCCAGAGGAGCTTTCAGTATTTTGACAATTGAAGGTATAGACAAATTTTGATTTAATTCTTTAGGCTTCAGTTGCTGCTTTTATTTATCTAGGTATTTCTTGATACTGTTCCACTTTTAATTTATTTTTTTCTGCTTCCTGAAAATTTTGCTTTAAATAGAATGCAATCGACTAAAATGCAGTACTAATTTTAACATAATTATTTTGTTCTTTATAAAAACAATTCTCTGAATTTTTCTCTTGAAAATAAGTTTTCATATTGTAATTCTTTAAGAGTATTTTTGGCTTTTCGAATCCGTATGCTAGTTTTGCTCTTTTTTTTTTCTTAAGAAAAAAGTCAGTATTAAAAATAAAAAGCAAACTGTTTTAGACTTTGAAATTGGTTTTAAATTCTGTGAATAGAGATTGACTATTTTTTTTTTCCAAAATTGGACTTTTTTTAAATCACAGATGTTTCACCTATTGAATCAGCAAGGGCCAGATTTTTGCAAATCATATTGGATAACTTTATTAATGACCATGTGATTGAAGTGGTTGATAACGAGTCACCTGTGGAATATAATGCTCAGTCAGGACAAGAGAAACTGAATAAGAGAAAGACAGGAGATATACAATATGAAGGCGATCCTAGGTTTGCTTTGCCCTTAATGTATGTTGCCAATTTGTATGAAACTTTAGTTAAAGATGTAAACTTGAGGATTGCTTCCTTGAATGGCATTCGTGATAAGACCATTGGGGTAGCGCTTGAAGCTGCTGGTGGATTGTACAGAAGGTTGGCTAAAAGATTCCCTAAAAAAGGTAGCATATTCTTTTGCGCCATTTTAGGAGGATAATATCTTGTTGGATTTCTTGAAAAAGTAATCTGGCCCTTTAATTCATATTAGGTTCTTATATGTATAAAAGAAGAGAACTTGCAACTTCTAACGAAACAAGGACAAGGTTTCCAGAACTAGTTATACAAGAAGAAAAGAGAGTTCGTTTTGTAGTTGTCAATGGTTTGGATATTGTCGAGAGACCAAATAATGTGCCTGTTGAGGATTCTGAGTGGTAAGTTCTTCCTATGGATTTGTTTTCTTTGCATCTGATTTCTGTCTTGGTCTTTATCAGCATCACTCCATTTATTTTACTAGTTTGTCAGTGCATGTGTCTGCCATTTCTTATTTATTTGACTAATTGATCCTCCCTAAGGAGATCTGCATATGCTCCTTCGATGAGTTGCATAAGAATCAACTTATTGCTTTCCGCTAATCAAAATTCAAAAGTTAGCTGGATTCTCATGACATGACTCACTTGGTTGTATCTAAGTTTCCATTTACTAGCTGGATTCTCATAATATGGGTTAGTGCATAGATAACTTTTTCTCTTTTCCATGCATTAGAGACTTCCTTAACAGCTGACAGGTTGGACATTTGGACTTCGAGGATTTTGAGTGACTTTTTTCCAATGTTCTGACTCCCTTTGACTATGTCTTTATTTGCTCAAGGTTTAAACGGCTAACAGGTCGGAATGAGGTTGCTATCTCTGCTCAAGACTACAAGTTTTATTCTCCAAGGCACAAGTATAGGCGTGTCACATCAAACACAGTATCTAACATCCCTGCTTTGCCTGTAAGCTTTGTACCTTCTTTTCCAACTTGATTCTTAATCTTTGAACAATAAGGTCCACTGGATATTTCTGGAAATCTAATTTCCAATATTCCTTAAAACTCTTTAGAATTTATGAGTTAGGTCCAAGCTATGGAAATATGGCATAAAATCACTTAATACATACTATAAAGGTGCATTTATCTGTTTAAGGATTTAAAGGTAATGTTAAGGATTCTCTCTCTCTCTCTCTCTCTCATTGTAAGTAAAATATCTATTTGTTTGCCCATGAAATATATGATGTTGTAATCATTTATATTTTTGCAGGCATTCTCTGGCACTGACAGTTCTCCTTTGTCTAATGCACAAGGGTTTCACACCGTCAATGAAGTAAGCTCTTTGCTGATAAGAGTTGTTTGGACAGGAGTTTCCATATAACTGCATTAAATTTAGCATGGAGAAGAGAATGTGTTTGTGTTTCTAAAAATAGAAATCTTGGAGTTTAGAAGTAAATAGATAAGAAATTATATATACACTTACTTTCCTTTTCTTGTTTCTGAAAATGGATAAGCTCTTTCTATTCTACTTGCTTAGCTAAACGAAGGAGGTTATTCCATATAAAATTTGGACGAGAAGGATAAAAAGCCCAGACAGGTCCTTTCTCCTCTTATGTTCAATTTCATATATTCTTCAGTAGGAGAATTTTCATGATTGGAGCCTCTTACAAATCCTAGAAGTTTTAAAAGGAAAAACTTTGAGGAGAAGAATTTTCTAGTTAGTCTTTTGTTCATGGACCTTTTTTTTTTCTTTGAATTTAGGCATTCAGTTCGATGAAGAATTTCAAGTTTTAAGTAATTAAATATGATAATCAGTTTATGAGTTCTAGCATCTGGAAACAACAGTGTCTGCAAGTTAATTTAGGCATCTCATGTTCTATGGTATTCGAAGATCAAAATGAAAATTGTTTGTAGTAAGTTGAACTTATATTAGTCATTTATAGAACAGTTTAATGAAGAATTTGTTTGGATTATGAATTCTGGATATTTTCCGTGGCCTCTAACACTTGAAAAGGAGTGTTAAGTGCGTTGCAAGTAATTTCCAAATGTCTTACCTCCTATGAAAACATTCCAAATGACTTGGGTCAGCTATTTTAAACAGTATATAGTGCCACAAGTTGTAGTTGATATTGTTTTTTGGCTAAACTGTTTCAATTATTGCAGACTCAGCAGCAGACTCCTTCCAAGCATCATATACCAACAATGTCACATCAGCCCCAATTTCATCCTATTCACCAGAACCATCATCAACCAGTTCATCCAAACCAACATGGAGCTCATTTTCCCCAGACTCATCAATGTGGGCCACCATCCCACTTACCTGAAATTAGTCATGCTCACCAGTCACCAACCATGTCTCAACAGATAGCTTGCTTACAACCCTTAACAGGAGGTCATGTTGGTGCACGCTTACATGTTATGGTGAGGGACTCTATTGGCCTTTTTTCAATCTTTAGTTTGCATGCTTGCACTTTGTTGTTTGTGTTTTATAATTTACATGCTTTAATGTCATTGCAAAAGCATAATAAAGGAATGTTTATGCATTTGTTGATAAAAAAAATCATTATATATACTGACCTCACGTGAAATGCTTACCTTTCAGCCTACAAATCCAGCGAAATACTGCGATGAATGTGGGGCACCTTACCTGAGGGAAACATCCAAGTTCTGTTCAGAATGTGGTATAAAGAGGTTAGGGATATGATGCAGTTCAACATGATTTATTTTGAATACCCAAAGTCAATAGGGATGTTTTATATTTGGTTTTTTGGTTGTTTCCAAATATCATCATTTAGTCATGAGGTTTAAGTAATTAGTTCCTGGAAGGATGCCCTCATAGTTTCTCAAGCTTAATGTGCTCTCCTTTGTATAAAAAGAATCTATTTATTATAGTTTAGTCTGGCAAAGAAAGCTGAGGCCATTATGCATATACATACTTTTTGAGGGTCAATTCTTGATGTGGTCTAAAATTTGTTTCATAATCTTTTGAGGAAAGATATGTCGTACTGTGGAAAAACTTGTGAGCTATTTTTTTATAAGCTACCAGGATTTTGCTGTAAGATACAGAATATTAAGGGTCCTGGAAAAGGATAATCATTGCTAATTGCTTAATGCTAACAACCATTTTCTTTGTTGTATATTATCAACTATGTTGCCATTCCCAATGGGGCAGGTATTGTTGTTCAGCCTGACTTGATTTTTACCCTTCACCTTTAACATCTTCTGAGAAAAGAAAAATTACATGATCTCGTCCTGCCTTAAAATATTACATAAAATTTTTATTTTATATTAATTCTTACAAGATTAAATAAGATATATTATAAAATTTTATAAAAATAATTAAAATGCTATAAAATCTTATTAAGTTTTGAAGTATATTTTAAGCCTATCTTGATCAGACCCCAAAATTTTAACCCGCCTTGCGCACTTTAAACAGTCAATGCTATCTACACCATAATATAATTAGTTTCCCATGTTGTTTTTGTCTTGATTTTTTTTTTCATAATATTATTTTTAATATCAACATAATACAATTAGAGAAAAATTTTGGATTTGTGTTGTTTTTGTGCTGTGACGTGTATATTTTTATAGTAATTCAACTTAGATAAAATTTTGTGACATGATCTGTTCATGTTGTTTTTGTTATTTTGTGTGTTTAAAGCATCATAAATTTATATATTTTTGTTACATGCTAATAATCTATTTCATATAAAATTTGATGCATTCATCTATTCAGTTGTGTTCATGCTATTCTTTTTGTTTCGACATGTTTTAAATTTTGTGAAAATTTACACATATATATTACAATTACAAATATATATTTAAAAAAATTATAAAATAAAATTAAACCAATACAAAACATAAATAGATACAAAGTTAAATAAAATTCAGACTAAAACTCACAAAATAATTAGCAAGGCTTAAACAAAGGTACTAAAGAACCGAGGGCATCAACTTTTTACTAGCAATGTCAAGGACGTTTTAATTAGTTTCTCATTTTGTATTTAAATTAGGAATTTTAATTAATTAATTTTAATTTTATATTATTTACCAATTATCGAGCAGTCCTTTGAATGTTGGAATGCAAAGGACTGGTTCCTTTAAGAAATGATAACTGCATGCCATCCTGTCCTCCCATAACGGGGCCCACTTCCAATAAACAAGTTTCTTCCTATAAATTGATGGATCCCGTGTGTTGCAAACTATATTATACAAACAATTGTATTTCTCCGGAACTTTTATTTTGGTCTGTCAAAATATATATTTTTCAATTTGGTAACCCTCATTTTAGTTATTTAAGTGTTAAATCTTTAACGTTAGTTCACATTATGTTATTTGTTATATTGATAATAATACATATACTAATTAAATTAAAATTCAATCAAGCAGGAAAAGAAATTAAATATGTATATTTGCTAACATACATATTTAAATGTTGTAGATTATGCACATTTCGACATTTGACTGTTTACTACACCATATATTTTGCAATAGATTATTCAATTTTTTTTCTGCCATATTTATCTCCCTTGAATTTTTTAATTAAATTACTCCCTCCATGTTGTAATCAATTTACCTAATGGTTTATTGCTCATTTAAGTCTCTCATCTGTGTTTTAATCTTTCTTGAATTTCATTTTTATTTAAATTAGTGTAAATAATATTATCAATTAATATCTAATTCATAGAATCAATCAAATATAACTCATTTAATAATAAATCAATAATAAAACTAAACTTATTATAAAACTAAAAGAATAATACAAAGATTAAAAGAGAAAGAAAGATAAAGAAATGAAAGGATAATTCAACTTTTACTTAGGATGAAATAAGCTTGTACATGCCCTCTATTTATAGAGCTTCAAATACCAAAGTTACAAAGCATTAAGGACCAACATTAAGGTACCTTATAAATTATTTAGGGGTTATAGACATTTATTCCTTATGAGTTACAATAGGATAAATTTGAAGGGGTTATGGACATCCTTTTATCAATGAATTTATAGCACTCTCCCTTGGATGTCCATTAATGAAAATATCTTGCAAAAAAAAAAAACTTATTTAGGAAAAACCCTATAAGATAAAAACATAATGAATGAAAAGAGTACATAATCTATTATTATAGGTTGCCTTGTTAAAAACATTTACCAAGAAAACCTAGTATGACAAAACCTTGGTTAAACAAAAAGAGTGCAATGTATTTTTGACTCCCCCTAATGGCAACATCACATTACATCTTTGAGCCGATGCATTCCAATATTGTATAGTAGTCTTTCAAACGTTAAAGTCGTCAATGCCTTGTTAAAAAGATCTGCTAACTTATCATTGGAACGAATTTGTTGAACTTCTATATTACCTTTCTTCTCAAGATCATGAGTGAATAATAATTTTGGTGAAACATGTTTCATTCTATTTCCTTTGATGTAATTACCCTTCAATTGAGCTATACATGTTGCATTATCTTCGTATAAAGTAGTTGACATCTTTTCTTGTAAAGGAAAATTACATATCCTTTGGATAAGTTGGGTTAATAACCTTAGCCAAACACATTCTCGGCTTGCCTTATGTATTGCAATTATTTCTGCATGATTTAAAGAGGCGACAACTAATGTCTACTTTGTTGAACGCCATGATATGACAATACCTCCGCATATAAATAAATATCTCATATGAGATCGAACTTTTTGTGGATCCAATAAATATCCAGCATCAACATAGCCGACAAATAGGAATTTTGAATCATTTGAATAAAATAACCCCATATCAATGATCCCTCTAAGATATCTAAATACATGTTTAGTTCTATTCCAATGTCTAGGTGTTGGAAAGGAATTAAATCTTGCTAACAAGTTTATAGCGAAAGCTATATCAGGTTTTGTGTTGTTTGCAAGATACATCAATGCTCCTATGACACTTAGATATGGCACTTCAAGACCAAGAAATTCTTCATCATTCTCGCAAGGACGAAATTGATCTTTATTCACATCTAACGATCGTACAACTATTAAGGTACTCAATGGATGTGTTTTATCCATGTAAGATTTCTTTAATATCTTTTTTGTATATGTTGACTGATGGATATGAATTTCATCTTTTAAATGTTCGATCTGCAAACCAAGACAAAATTTTGTTTTTTCAAGATCTTTCATCTCAAATTTTTTCTTTAAACAATTTACTACATTTTAAAACTCTTTAGGAGTTCCAATAATATTTAGATCATCAATATAAACGACAATTATCACAAAATTTGATCCGGACCTTTTTACAAAAACACGTGGACAAATTGGATCATTTTTATAACCTTATTTTAAAAAATATTCACTAAGATGATTATATCACATGCATCCATATTTGTTTTAATCCATATAAACTTTTCTTTAATTTGAAGAGCAATTTTCCCAAAAAACTCCATATCCTTAAAGTAATTTCATATAAATTTCACTATCAAGTGTACTATAAAAATAGGCTATAATAATATCCATTAGATGCACGTCAAGTTTTTCATGTACTGCCAAACTAATTAGATATCTAAACTTGATTACATCCACCACAGGAGAATATGTCTTGTCATAGTCAATGTTGAGCCTTTGCGGATCACGACTTCATTTTTCTCATTTCATTTTCACACAAATACCCATTTATATCCTACTAGCTTTACATCTTTAGGTGTTTGGACTACAAGTCCAAAAACCTCACATTTAGAAAATGAAATCAATTCTACTTGAATTGCATCTTTCCATTTTGGCCAACCTTTTTCTATTTCTATATTCCTCAAAAGATTTGGGCTCAGGATCTTCATTTTTTTTTCTATTTCTGTAACATCCTGATTTAGGGCCTAGTCGGAATAGTGGTTTTGAGACCACAAATCTGAGGTCATAAAATTTATTTTAGTATTTTTAAGGTCTACAACATGATAATAGGATTGTGTAAAAGTTTTGTTAAGAAAATTTACTATTTGTATGCTTAATTTGTGAAAAAGAACCAAATCGCGTAAAGTGCAAAAGTTGTATTCTATTAGCTAAATGTGTTGGTTAGCTATGGAACTTAAAATTTGAGGTCTTTATTAAGTAATTAAACCATTTAAGGAGATGATGGATGTACATGGAGTGTAATACATGAAAAGTCAAAGTTGGTGAAGTTGGTATTTTGATGACAAAAGGCTATTATAATAAAAGAAAAAGAAAAAAGAAAAGCCAAAAAAGCTATCATCTTGTTCTTCCTTCATGCCATAGCCGATTCTCACACTTGGAGAAGAGAAAAAAAATTGCTCAAGCCATTTCCTTTGTATGTAAGTCATTTTGGTGTTAGTTTTTGATGTTTTTAAAATCCTTGAAGCATGGTATAGCTATTTCTACCATTATTTTAAGCTAGAGTTTATGTTAAAAAATTTACCCATTTGTGTCATGCATGTATTTTGATGATTAATGGAGGAATAAGGAAGTTTGGTGTTAGATGAATATATTTTTCTAAGTGATTTTATTGAAAACACCTAAAAGGACTTGTTTGTAAAATATGTAAAAATAGGTGTTAAAAATGTGATTTGATGAAAAATGTGGGCTACTATAGGAGGGAATATGAATCGACTAGGCTTGGGTAACTAAGAAAATGGACACATTTCATTTTACGAGCCTAGGGGCTAAATTGTAATTATGTGAAAGTTTAGGGGAAAAACTATAATTTTTCCAAAATATGATTTATGGGCTGTTTTGAATAATGTGGTAATTAAACAAGTGAAATTTGCTATTATAGATCAAGAAAAATGAAGTCTAGGCCTAGACAGGGGAAAGAGCAAGATCTTGGACTAAATCGAATTAGTTGTCCATATTTTGTACCGAGGTAAGTTTGTGTGTAATTGGCATAGCACCCTATTATGTATTTAATATTTAATGTTGCATGAATTGTATATTTATCTTTGTGAGTATTATTGATATTGTCTGATAAAGAATCGAGGTGATGAAAGCCAGTTGAACCTTAGGAATACATAAGGTACAAATATCACGACATTTGGGGTTGATGAGATCCTGTATAAGACCATATCTGGGATATGGCATCGGCATTGGTATGTGTTATCATGTAAGACCATGTCTGGGACATGGTATTAGCATCGTGTGGTGATCCTATGTAAGACCATATCTGGGATATGGTGTTGGCATCTTATTATGTGAACGGGGTTTCCCGAGCATCTGTTAGTATTCCAAATGGTTTAACAGGCAGACCGAGGACATGTTAGAGAAATGACGAGGTATGATCATGTTGAAATGGTACAGGTATGTACGTCAAGCTTGTAGTATTAAGATTACGAAATGATAAAACTTCGGTAAGAGGAGAATAAAGAAATTATGATATTAAGTTCTATTGAATATTATACAAATTGAATGAGGTAAGGTATACTACAATGATTATTGAGAATGAGACGAGTTAAGTTATGTTATGTATGTGTATGGAAATGCATATTTTTATTACTTATTATTACATGCAAGCTTACTAAGATTTATGCTTACCCCCCCTCTCTTCCATTCCCTTGTTGTATCGTCAAGTTAGCTCAGGGATCAAAGGACGTTAGAGGCTCATTCACACTATCAATTGGATCTTTTGAGTATAGTTAGTCTCAACATTTTTGAGTATGACATGTATAGGGACCTAGTCTTTTTGTTATATGTCATATTGGTCTAGCCAAATATGTTTGGCTTATAATGATAGTTGATTTATTTTGTGTATGGCCATGAGATATGGCTCATAATGATTATTGGGTTGTAAACCTATTCATCCATATATGTATGTGCCAATTCTATTATGATATGGCCTATAGTTATTGATGATTGAATGCTGATGAATATCGTATGTGTATAAGATGGTATGAAAATTCATGCATGCAAGTCTAAAAAATATTGCTTATACGTATATACGTGTTGGTAAGATTTGATTTGTCATATTAGGGAGTCTTACACGAGTATAATGTGATGGAAAGTTGTCATGCTTAAGCTATGTTTATGAGTGTTAAGGTATCATTGAAGCCATATATGTGTTTGTGCAAATAAGGGTGGCAATTGGCTTGGAAAATAGCCTTAAAGTTGCCTACACGGGTAGACACACAGGCAGACACACGGGCTTGTGTATAGGCCGTGTGTGACAAACAGCTTGCCCCATGGACGTGTGATCTGGCCGTGTGTCCCCTACATCCTAATTAATGCAAAACAGAATGCTCAGTAGTAAACACACGGGTAGAGACACAGTCTTGTGATAGACACGGCCTCAGAACATGGGGGTGTGCCCAGGCCGTGTGAAGCCTGCACCTGATTTTAGAATTTAATTCGCCACATGGCCTAAGGACATGGGCATGTGCCTTAGCCGTGTGACCTTATTTGGTTGATGATGTCATAGCCAGAGAGTTACACGGGTTGAGGACACGGGCGTATCCCAAGCCACACGAGCGTGTATGACCACACGGCCTACCTACACGGGCTTGTGTGACCACACGGCCTACCCACACGGGCGTGTGACTCTCCAAAATATGAAAATTTTTCTAAGTGTTGTAAAAGTTCTGGAAGTTCCCTGTTTAGTTTCAAATCTTTCCCGATGCATGTTTTGGGCCTCATAGGCTCGTTTAAGGGACGTTAAATATATGTTTGAAGGACCTTAATTGGAACGAAATTTTATGGTTCGATTTCTGTGCGTTTGATTGCGTTCAAGTACAGTAATGCCTCGTACCCAGTTCCGGCATCAAGTACGGGTAATGGGCGTTACAATTTCAATAGCAACATTATAAGAAATTTTTTTGTTGATAACTATATTTTTCCAGTTTTGTAACACCTTCGTTTGACCTAGCCGTTGGGTTTGAGTTACGAGAAGTTACAGTCGATACCGAAATAGTTACAACGTGTAATAATCAAAATTACACCATAAAACAATCATTCATAATCAAAGCATTTCAAAAATATGTTATACAGTTTTTTCTAAGACTTGACCAAGCTTACGAAAGCTTAATTACTAAATTCAAACATGAATTAGGACCAAATTGCAAAGTTACCAAAGTTTCAGAATAAGTATCGGTACCCTTGAAATGGTATCAATACCATTTGTAGTTTTAATGTTTTAAAAAATTATTCATTAAGCCACAAGTATCGATACTTGTCATATGGTATCGATACCCCTTTTATAAAGTATTGATACCGTTTACGATTCTGTTACTTTTGTAAAAACTAAACAAATATCAATTATATCGATACCTTGTAAAGTATCATTACTATAGTTTATGTATCGGTACTTTAGTCCCTTTTCATGCCCAAAACCAATGTAAACAAAAATAGTGCTTAAAACACCCTACAAACTTGCACAAAACCATATCAAAGCATACCAAACATCTCAATTCAACAATATCTAAATCAACCAAACAACCATAAATCTTTAAAGTCCCTAAACATATCAATTCAACTTATGAAATCTAAAATCTTTTCATTTGCTTATTCATTTAATTTTTCCATTCTAACCATACCATTTGACTTTATATTTCCCATTCATAGAATATATATGCAATTTAGCATAAACACGTTTATAGATATCCAGTAACAATCCAGAATCTAGTAACACTCAAGGACCAAATCAAAACTATTATTCAAAATAAACTGTAACAGCCCATTTTGAGTCAAATCGGAGCAGTGGTTTAGAGACCACAAATTTGAATTTAAAATTACTATTTTATTACTATTTTAATATTTATAGCATGATTTAATGATTGTGTGAAAGTTTCGTTTAGAAATTTTATCGTTTGAATAGTCAATTTGATAAAAATGACTAAGTCGCGTAAAATGCAAAAGTGATATTCTAATAGCTAAAGGTATTAAATAACTATAGAACTTTAAAATAGAGGCTCTTATGTGGTAATAAGCCCATTTTTTAGATAGTGGAATGTGATGGCTTGGCATTTATGTAATTAGTGATGTTTTTAATGGTTATTTTAGTAAATTACAAAATAATGATAAAAACAAATGAAATAAAAAAGTCATCATCTTTTATTCATCATCACTAACCGAAATTAAAGAAGAAAAGGAAACCATTGTTCAGCTAGGTTCGGCCAACCCTATTTTGTCAATTGGTGAGTGATTTTTGTCTCATTTTTAATGATTTCTATGTTTTTGAGATCGTTCAACTAGGTGTAGCTAGCCCAGGGGCTAATTTGCAAAACTGTTAAAGATTTTGAATTTTTCCATTGATGAATAAGCATGAGTTTTGAAGTTTCTTTATAGATTATTAATGCTTGTTGATAGATATACAAGTTTTGTTAAGTGATTTTTAGTGAAAATGCAAATTAAGGATTGAATTGAGAAATGTGAAAAGTGTGTGGGTAAATTGTGAAATAAATGAAAAATATGGGCTGATATGGTATTAGAGAAATTCGGCTATCATGGGTTAGTCCTAAATTGCATTAATTTGTGTTTTTATGAAATAAGGACTAAATTGTAAAAGTTGTGAAACATTAAGGGCAATTGTGTAAAAATGTCTTAATGTGAATTTTGGACTAAATTAAATAGTGAGATAATTAAATAAGTTGATTTTGATTACATATAGATCAAGAAAAGTGAAATTCGAATCTAGATGGGGGGAAAAACAAAATTCTTGACTAATCAATCAGTTTAGCTCTTTTTGTACCAGAGGTAAGTTCGTATGTAATAAGCATTGTTATAATTATGCTTTAAATGCTTTGATATTGCATAAATTGTGTATTGAGACTACAATCATGTTTGAAGATGATTCGGCTAATTATGGGCACTTAGTGTGCGAAATTGAGATAGCTTCGGTTATATATTGCACTTAGTGTGCGAGATTGAGATACTACAGCTATATATATACATTGGCACTTAGTGTGCAAAATTAATATAGCTACGACTATTTATTTGGTACTAAGTGTGCGAGTTTCCCGAGTATCCAAAAATATTCTGAATGGTTTAACAGATATGTCAAAGATGTGAATGAGTATGAGTTAAATACGGGAAGGTACAAGTATGTACATGAATTGAGTAATACACTGAAAGGATGAAAAATTAAGGAAATTACATCTAAATTGATGGATACAAATGTGGTAGGTTGGTGATATATTATGAAATATGTTATATTATGTTATGTTTTTGGCTTAATTTGAGTTTATGTGATGAATTAATATAAATGCTATACGAACTTACTAAGCTATAAAGCTTACGTTGTGTGTTTCTTTGTGTTTTATAGTGTTTCCAAAGCTAGCTCGGATTCAGGGACTATCGGAGATCGCTTCACACTATCCAACTATCACTTGGTACTTTTGAAATTAAGTTTTGGGTCATATGGCATGTATAGGGACTTTGGTCAATATAATATATGTTTTTTTTATGAATTGAGCCATTTGAATTGGCTTGTAAATGTTTATGTTTTGGGATTGTATATATAGCCATATGAGTTGGCTTATATTGGTGATTTTGATGATGTAAATAAATGTGCAAATGGCTTTTGTTTTGAGTTTGGTAATTAAACTATGTTGTGTGATTGAGATTGGATTCATGGTGCTTATTGATAATAGGTAATTCGAATGTCAAATGGTTGATAATTGGGAATCAATGTGCTTGTGATTTGGTGCATGATGATGCATGTTTGGAAAGGTTAAATTAGTTATTTAATTATGTGAAGTTAGTATGATTTGAATGAGTAAAACATAATATAATAAGCATGTTAGTTGTTGGTATTGAAATGGTATGTTTTAGCTTTGATTATGGTTGAATTGATGTCCACTTATGCAATGAATGAGTACCAATTGAATTGTGTAGGTGTGTGCAAATTTGGGTGGGAAATTGGCTTAGCAAATAGCTTATTTTTGTCCACATGGGCAGAGACACGGATGTGAGTCTCAGCCATGTGTGACACACGGTTATGTTACATGGTCGTGTATCCCCTGGTGTTGAAATTGAAATCAAGTCAGTATGCTCCACACGGCCTCACACACGGGCGTGTGACTTGGCTGTGTGGCATAAGTTAGTATACCCTACAGGTTTGGCATGGCCTAGTACACGGCTTGGCACACGGGTATGTGTGGCCATTTTTAGGGCACATGGGCTAGCCACATGGGTGTGTGTGTTGGCTGTGTGACCCAAGTCAGAGAGTTACACGAGGTTGGACACGACCTGGAACATGGCCATGTGCTCCCATTTCGAATGTCTATACGGCTTGAGACACGGGCGTGTCTATTGGCCGTGTATACTCACGGGTGTGTGTCCCATGTTTAGTCCTGAACCACTTCTAATGCATGCTTTGGGCCTAGTAGGCTCGTATAGGGACAAAATGATTGGTTGCGAGTGAAATGAAAATGAACTGACAAATTGAATGTGAAATGTATGTTTAAATGTGTTGTAAGTCCTGTAATACTCTGTAACCCTATTCCGGTGTTGAATACAGGTAATGGTTATTACATTTATTGGTATCATAATTACGGTTTAGTCGATTCTAGGACTAACGTAGTGTGTGTAAGAGTTTAGCTATACATGCCATATATAACTTGTGATAGTGTAATGACTCCTGACAATTTAAATTGTGTTATTGTATAGAAAATGGATCCCAATCGAGCTATAGCTGATGATGTTGAAAGTAATGCGCCAGCTCCCGCTCAAGGGACAGCGCCGTCTAAACCTAGATTTGTATCAGGTAGCCAGGGAGGAGAGGCTAGAGAAGCCTTCTTTCAAATGATGAATGAATGGTTCATGAAATATGTCTAGACAAATCCGGTTGCTCAACAACCTCCACCCCCACCGAATCCTCAACCAGTTCCCATAGCTCCTCAAGTTGTGGAACTTCTATGATTGAATAAGCTGCTAGTAAATAAAATTCAAAAGCACAGGGCTGAAGACTTCAGAGCTACCGTTGATGATGATCCCGAATGAGCTAAATTTTAGCTTGAAAAAACTATTCGGGTACTTGATGAATTGTCGTGTACACCAGCTGAGTGTTTAAAATGTACTGTATTACTTCTGAGGACACTGTGTATCAATGGTGGAATACTTTGACATCTATGGTGCCGAGAGAAAGAGTTACTTGGGATTTCTTTCAAGCTGAGTTAAGAAAGAAATATATCAGTCAAAGGTTCCTCGATCAAAAGCACAAAGAATTTTTAGAACTGAAACAAGGTCGTATGACTGTGATTGAATATGAAAGAAAATTCGCACGGTTGAGCAAGTATGCTCGGGAGTATGTTTCTACGAAAGAAACCATGTGTAAACGATTCATTGACGGGTTGAACGAGGATATTAAACTTCTAGTTGGAGTCCTAGAATTGAAAGAATTTTTTTTTTCTGGTTGATAGAGCTTGCAAAGCTAAGGAGCTTAGTAAAGAAAAGAGAAAAGCAGATTCAGAGGCTAGAGGCTCGAGAAAAAGACCGATGAATAAGCCATATTAGTCTTCATCAAAAAAATCACGAGATTCGTATAGTCGATCCAATGCTTCAGTGGGATATCATAATAAAGATTGTGGAAATCAATTCATGAGTCCTAAAGCTCAAGTTACTTCAGTCTCGAGCGTTGGCAGTGTGAGAAAAAATAAACCCGAGTGTCAACAGTGTGGAAGATGGTATTTTGGGGAATGTTGGGCGAAATATAATAATAGAGTTTGTTACAAATGTAGTGTATGAGATCATTTTATTCAAGATTGTCCTGCGTTATCTGAGAAAGATCAATTTTAAAATGCAAGACCCGGTAATATAGCCACAAGAGGGAGGCCACCGAGAAATGCTGGAAATGTGACCAGTAGTAGAGGTGCGAAAAAGAATTTCACTATGAGATCTGAAGCGAGAGCACCTGCTAGAGCTTGCGCCATTCGTGCTCGCGAAGAGGCGTCATCACCTGATGTTATCACCAGCACATTCTCTCTTTATGACACTAATGTGATTGCATTGATTGATCTTGGATCGACTCATTCATATATCTGTATGAATTTAGTGTTTAGTAAGAGTTTTCCTGTTGAGTCTATCAAATTTGTGATTAAAGTATCGAAGCCCTTAGGCAAGTATGTTCTAGTTGATAAAGTTTGCAAGAACTATCCTTTAATGACTAAGGATTACTATTTTTCGGCTGATTTGATGCTTTTTCCATTTGATGAGTTTGATGTAATTCAGGGAATGGATTGGTTGACTCTGCATGATGCTGTTGTGAATTGTAGACGAAAGATTATTGAATTGAAATGTTAGAACAGTGAAATTCTTTGAATTGAATCAGATGAGTCAAGTAGATTGCGTATAGTGATTTCTTCGATGGCAGCTTAGAGATATGTGAGAAAAGGTTGTGATGCATATCTAGCATATGTTTTAGATACCAAAGTGTCTGAAATAAAGATTGAATCAGTGCCTGTAGCTTGTGAATATCCGGATATACTTCCAGAAGAATTGCTTGGGTTGCCACTAGTCAGAAAGGTTAAGTATGCTATTGAATTGGTACTGGGAACATCACTGATATCTATAGCTCCTTATAGAATGGCTCCGATAGAATTATAAGAGTTGAAATCTTAGTTGCAAGAGTTGTCAGATAGAGGTTTTGTACGATCGAGTTTTTCGCCCTGGGGTGCGCCAGTATTGTTTGTAAAGAAGAAAGACAAGTCAATGAGAATGTGTATTGACTATCGACAGCTCAACAAGGTTACGATAAAGAACAAGTATCTGTTGCTGAGAATAGATGATTTGTTTGATCAGTTGAAAGGTGCAACAATGTTTTGATTTGAGATTTGGTTATTATTAGTTGCGAGTTAAAGGTTTGGATGTGCCGAAAAATACTTTCAGAATGATTATGCCTTTTGGATTAATTAATGCTCCTGCAGTCTTTATGGATTTGATGAATCGGATTTTTAGACCGTATTTAGATAGATTCGTTCTTGTGTTCATTGATGACATTCTGATCTATTCACAAGATGAGTCTGAACACACCAAGTATTTGAAGATTGTGTTACAAACCTTGAGAGATAAGCAACTGTATGCTAAATTCAGCAAATATGAGTTTTAGCTTAGAGAAGTCGGATTTTTGGGGCACATTGTTTCAGTGGAAGGTATTAGAGTTTATCCGAGCAAGATTTCAGCAGTTGTTGACCGAAAACCACCAAGAAATGTATCCGAAGTTAAAAAATTTCTGGGGTTAGCTGGCTACTATCGACGTTTTTTTAAAGGATCAATTCCCGATCTATAATAATAATTCATTTCAATAATTACTTTCAAATATTTTATAGCATTCTATTTTATGCATATGACAGTTCAATTTCATTTTTCATATGTTCCCTAAAATTTTTGCACTTTATTCAATTTAGTCTCTAAAACTAAAATTGTTGTAATTTTCAAATTTGAGCTTTGATTTCGAAATAAATCTCAATTTCGTCCATCTACATACCCTTAATGACCATAATTACAAAAAAATTATTCCAATTTCAAAATATTTACACCCTAGTCCTCATATTCAAAACTAACAATTTTCACTTTACAATTGTAAAAAATATAATTTCCACTTTACAAACTAGTTATTTTTCATTTCTAAGCTTAAAAGCTAACATTTTAACACCAAAACTTCAAGCATTCATCAATGAAAGCATTTTGAAACTTTAACAATTTTGAAAAATAAAAAACAGATTAGCTAAATCAAGCTGCCATGATCTCAAAAACATAAAATTTACGAAAAATAAACTTCTAATTTACTTACATGCAAGGGCCAAATGCTTTGAATCTTTTGCAATGGCTTGCTAGCTCTTATTATTTTTTAGACGGTGAAGGAAAAAAGAAGCAATTATAAGTACTTAGCCTTTGGACGTGTATGCACATAGCTTATGCATGAATGTAAATCGAATAGACAAGTTAAACTCCCTTCTTACCAACGGTCCATGCACTTAGGTGAACCATTAAAACGTTAGTGGGTATTCTTGAGTTGAAAGAATTTGTAGTACTCATTCAACAGGCTTGTAAAGCAGAAGAATTGGTCAAAGAAAAGAAGGAAGCTGAGTCTGAGGCTATGCATTTGGCCCTTGCATGTGAATGGTCATATGAACCAAGATAATTGCATGAATTCAAAGATTCCTTGAATGAGGCTTGTACATGTATTCGGCCATAAATGAAAGGTCATGCTGGAGCTTAAGTGGTCAGCCGAATGGTCCTACAAACATATATAAATAAAATATTAGATCAGTTTTCAAAACAATCAAATTAACACAAATGAGACAAGGAGAAAAAATATATGGCACTTTTAACAAATCATAACATATAATCAAGAACATGACATTACTATGCTAAAACTAGACTCATAATGTAAGCAAAAATGACACACACATACTTAAGCACATGAATAAATACTAGAATAAGATTAGGAAGCAATTTCAAACATATTAAGAATATAATATATGTAACAGGCTACTTTTCAGTAGTGTCAGAAACAATAGTTTCAGGGCCACAAATTCGACGAGTAAGTTCATAAATGTTATTATTTAATATTTACGAGTCTAATATAGTATCAAAATAAATCATTGATTGGAAATTTATGCTATTTGAATGAAGAATTAGATTCAAGTGGTAAATCTTTTAAGTAAAGTGGTTTTAGAAAATAAGGATCGAGACCTTGTTTCTATAAACCGGGCCCAAAAATATGTACGAAATGTTATTAAGGTCATATTAAAATTTGTTAAGAAATTTTAATGTTTAGATGGTTAATTAATTAGAAAGGACTAAATTGTAAAAGATGTAAAATTTAATAGCTATAGCTTTACTTGTATTTAATGGATATAAAAGCAGGAAATAAGGGCCTTAAGTAGCAATTCAACCAATTTTAAGGTTAATGGATGATCATGGCTTGGCATTTGGTGAAATTTGGTTTAATATTTAAAGGTAAAATGGTAATTAGCTAATTAAACTTAAAATTAAGTAAAAAAGATGATATTTTTTCATTTGGAGAAGGGGATGACCAAAACACCATCTTTAGGGAAGAAGCTTTCGGCCAAAGTTGAAATTTCATGCATGGCATGTACTCGTCACCCGTTTTTAGTAATTTTTATGTTTTTATTATTGTATTAGCTTAATCTAGCTAACTAGAGGGTCAATTTGTTAAATTTTCAAATGTTATGGAATGTGCCATTGATGAATTTGAGATGTTTTTGAAAATTTATGGTAGAATCTTAGGCTTGGTTGCTAGATAGGATTATTTTGTAAAGTGATTTTTGGTAATTTTAATGTTTAAGGACTAAAATATGAATTTAGTAAAAGTATTAGGACTTGTTGTGAAATAATAGAAAATATGGGTTGTAATAGGGTTTCAAAAAATTCAGCTAAACTTAAAATTGAATAAAAATGGTTAATTGGCTTAGGAACTAAATTGTATAAAAGTAAAATGTTGAGGGCAATTTTATAAACAAGTCCAAAAGGACTTAATTGAATAAATGAATTTATTTTTCTATTAGAATTAGCGAATTTAATGGAATTATTATTTTAGATCAAGAATGTGTGGAAAATCGAGGAGAAGAGAAAATTACCAAACAGCTCCTATACTTAGTCATTGCTGTAATTTTGTTTGGTAAGTTCGAATGAACTATGATTGCTTTAATGTTAGTTAAATTAACTATTTATTATGTTGTTGTAATATAAATAAATTAGATTACAAATGCATCAATGATATGATTATTTGACGGATAATAAGTCTCGATTGAACCTTAAGAGTTATTAGAATACAAATGATATGTCATTCGAGATTTCATGTTTCGAGTGCTGGTCCTAAATGTCCTTAAGATGGTTAAGGTCCTTCATTTGTTGCGGATTCTCCACAGCTTATGTGAGCAGACCCATTTCATGGCTCGTGTGAGTAGACCCATTTCACGGCTCGAGTAAGCAGGCCCATTTCATAGCTCGTTTGAGCATTGATGTAAAGGAAAGGTTATAGTTATTTGTAAAGGCACATTTTGTGTGAGCTTTCTCGGGTATCTGATGTAATTCTAGATGGTTCAACGAGTAAGAAAAGGAATGGAATGGTAAGTGACTAAATCAAAAGGTTCATGACTATATGAAAGGGTTGATGCTTATGTAATGTATCTTATGAAATTCTACTTATGATGTAAATGAGTTTATATGTGTTGTTGATGAACCTATTAACTTGCAAGTTTGATGATGCTTGAATAGGATTATATTAAACTCATGGCATTAGTAATGGTTTATGTTTAATCTCTGAATTGTAATATTGGAATTAGTAAGTAAGCAAATGGAATGAATCTTGATCGTATGGTAATTGTGATGAATTAAATGTTATGTTTATACATGGTTAATTTCATATGTATCACGAACAAGTATACTAACTTGTCACTTTGATGGTGTTATAGAGGATTTTATTAAGCTTATGGCATTTGTAAATGTTTATACTTATTCTAGAAATTTCAGTATTGAAATGGTAAGTTATGTTTTAAGTTTATATGGGCTTAATAAGCATTCATTGCTTACATAGTTATTTTCTTTGCTTTGTAGTTCATCGGAAGCTCGATTTGGTTGGAAGCTTGTCAGAGACCTATCACACGATCCAGTGGACAATTCGATAGTTTTTGAGTAATTTGGCTAAGGTTTAAAATGACATGTATAGGGTGATTTGAAATGGTTTTATGGTGTATCTGTTAATGGTGTTTTGTCATGTATAAGCTTTGGAAAGCTATGTTGGTTTGGTACACTTTGATACCTTACCAAGATATGTGATTTTGGTTACTTTAAGTGCTTGTTTATAAGGTTATCTTAGCATGTTGATAATGCATTGAAAATGATTGCTTGTGACATGTTTTAATTCATATTTGAGATAGGTTATCATGTATGGAAATGACAATATTATCATGTATAGGTCTTTTGTATTGATAGCTCATGGATGAATTAAATGGTTGATTTAGTAACTTATAATTCTTGTTAAGTAAGGTCTTTTTAACTACTTTAGGGTAATTGAAAGGTATGGTATTTTGGAATTCTAGTGGTGGCTTGAAAATGGAAAATGTGATGTGTTTTGGTAGGTGTTTCGATTAGGTTGCTATGTTTGAACAAAATGGCATGTTTTGATAGTTAATGTTTTGGTATGTTTGTGGTGCCCATGAATGGTCTATTGGTTTGGCAAGTTAAGATGTTTTGAATGGTATGTTTAAATGTATTTGGATGATGTTTAAGTCCCTTGAAAGTGTGCCTAAATGGATTAGATGTTTATGCATGTTTTGGTTATGAAATGGTTTGATCTTAGGTGAATTTTGGGTTCAAGTGGCTTGAGGCACAAGTTGTCACTGACCTGGCAACACGTCCATGTGTCACTTGTGATTCCTTAAGGTTCCAAGTCAGTATGTTACACGGCCTAGCACACAGGCATTAGGGGCATCTCAAAGAGTAACACGGGTGAGGACACGGGCTAGGACATGACCGTGTGTCCCTTGTTCAAAAGTTACATAGCCTGGGGTGATTCCACATGGCTATGTGACCCCTATTTTTGATTTTCACAACTTTTTCTTAAACTTTTGTTTTGTTTCAAATTGGTCCCAGATTGCTTCTATGTTATTTTTAGGGCTTCGAGGGCTCGCTTTAGGGAAAAAATGCATGTAATTGAATGGACTATGATATGATTAATTTATTTAAATATTATGATGTTAAATGTTTCTGATAGTACGGTAATCCAACGATGGAGACGGGTTAGGGGTGTTACAATATATATGAAATAAGAATGATAAACTCATAACACTTGTGACAACTGAACAAATGAGCTTGTGGACATGACATAGACACTTAGACTCGAAATACGCATAAACTTTACTAAAAACATGACAAAAAATGTAACCCCCCAAATCTGGCCTAGATGTTAGGGCCAAATTTCGGAAGCCACATTAAAACTGTTGAAAACATTTACTTTTTTAAAAACAAACAAGTTTCAATTATTTTTACGAAAACTTTACAATTTAAATACTAAGTAAATTAGTTTACGAAAAACTATTATTAAAACTCATATTTTAAATGTTCATTATTTTATTGAGATATCGTCTTAAAGAATTAAAACAATGAATTTGCAATATTTTAGTTATTTCTTAAAAATGATTTTGGAAAAAATCTTTCACAGTGAACTTTTGAAATACTTAGAAAATCATAAATTTATATGTTTATTTAAAATTAAATAAAAATCATAATAATTTAAATAACAACTGTAACAACCTATTTTTCAGTGAAATTGGAATAATGGTTTCGGGACCACAAATCTGATCCGAAATATATTTTATTTTTATTTTATCATATGTCCCGTAATATGATAGAAATGACGTGTGAAAATTTTGATATGAAATTTTATCGATGTAGTGCCTAATTACGAGAAGGATTAAATCGCATAAAATGTAAAAGTTGAATTCTAGTAGCTGTAAGGATCAAATAACTATGAAATTCAAAACTTAAGGTCCTTATATGGTAATTAGACTATTAATAAAAGTATGTAGATTTTTACGGTGACTCATCCATGGAATCATAGAAAAAGACAAGGGACTAAATTGGAAATACCAAAATACTTAATTAATCAAAAGATGAAAATAAATTATATCATCTTATTTTCATCATCTTCAACCTAAAAACACATGGAAACCCTAGGAGTGAGAAAAGAAGCTTTCAAGAACCAATTGGATCTAGAAAACACAAACTAGAAGTTAGATCGGGGAAAGGAAAAGATTTCGGATTAGTAGATTATTACTCGGACAAGAGTCAAGGTAAGTTTGTGTAACTTAATTGGACATTTAATTATGTTAATTAATTGTTGTGTTGTATGTAATATGATTTATATTGATGTGTTTCATTTGTATGCTATAATAAAAAAAATGAAATTAAGCTTGAAATGGTGATAAAGGGTTAGTCCTGATTGGATATTGAATTCTGATGATTGTATGCGCTTTCCCTAAACCAATAGGGTCTTGCATTTGTTGTGGATGGGATTTAGCTCGGACGAGTAATCCCAATGGCCTTGTTATAAAAAGGATTTAGCCCGGACGATAATCTCGATATAATACCTCTCAAGTATACGTTATGATTAGGGTTTAGTCTAGACTGGTAGCCCTAATTTAGCTCTTGTGAGCCTACGCTATATAAAGGATTTAGCCTGGACTGGTAATCCTGCTATATGACATATGGCTCATGAGTGTGTTCTTTGGTTAAGTACTCTAAGGGGTAACCTTGATAAGAACTGACGAATTAATGAATCGTACACCTCGAGTGTACTACTTGAGCCTTCATCGAAATTTCAATAATTCAATACACATATAACTCTTGACTTGGCATGAAAATCTTTAGATAAAATGATAATGACTTGAAAGAACATTGCTTGATAAGCTCATCTACGTTACTTGATTTATATAAATAGTTGGTGACTAACATGTTTGATGAAATGTATGTGATTAGGCCATTTAGCCAAATGGATGGAAACATAAAATTGTATGCCTAGATTTTAATAAACAAGTTTGGTAAGTTTAGTTTCTGTTATACGAACTTACTAAGCATGTAATGCTTACTACTTTTATTTTTCCCCTATTTTATAGTGCTCGGAAGCTTGTGAAGGTCGGAAGATCGTGGAGCATTGTCACACTATCAACTAGCATTTTAGGCATATTTAGTGAAATCATTTTGGTGTAATGGCATGTACAGGGAAACTTGGCTAATAGTGGCTTGAAATGTCATTTTGTAACCTAGCCATTGGAATGGCTAGTGGTGGCTCATTTTGGATATGATTTAGTAAACTATTATGGTATATTTATATCCACATGTTTCATGCTAAGTTCATGTGACCCAATGTGGTGAATACCTATGTTAAGTTAAGGTGAGTTGAAACCATGTATGCATGAAATGGTATGCTTTGATGAATGATGGATTTGTTCAATTGGAATGCTTGAATTGGTTGGTATTTGTTGTGAATTTCAAGTACAAGTTTTTGGGTTATTTTTGGGTGAGAAATGAAGCTAGGAAATGGCTTCATTTTGTCATCACGGACAGACACACGAGCGTGTGTCTAAACCGTGTGTGACACACGGCCTGGTAACACGGGCATGTGGTTAGGCTGTGTGTCCCCTGCACCTAAATTTTGAGAAACAAAATGCTCAAAATTGGGCACACGAATAGAGACATGGGCGTGTGTCTTGGCCGTGTGAAACCTGCACCTAATTTGAATTAAATTAATTAACCATACGGCCTAGCACACAGACGTGTGGCATGGCCGTTTGTGTAAGTCAGAGAGTTACGCGGGGTCGAACACAGCCTCTAGCATGGGCTTGTTCCAGGGTCACACGGGCATGTCCCTTGGACCACACGGGCGTGTGAGCCCTACACCTTGGAAAAATTTTGTAATTTCTCGAATAATTCTTAGAGGTCCCGATTAAGTCCTGATTCGATTATAATGCTCATATTGGACCTCAAGGGTCCAATTAAGGGACGTTATGAATAATTTCAGTTAATGAACAGTGTCTTGCATGAATCAATTGAAAAATGTTCTAAATGTTTTGGTAATGCTTCAAAACCCTGTCCCAGCAACGGGTACCGGTTAGGGGTGTTACATTTAGTGGTATTAGAGCTATGGTTCAGTCGATTCTTAGATTTGACGTAGCAAGTACGAGTCTAGCTATACATGCCATTATATAAATTGTGATAGTGTGATGACTCCTGATCATTTTTAAATGTGTTTCTCATATAGTAATGTCATCCAATAGAGTTAGAGCTGAATCCGTGGAAGCTGAGAGCAAAGCTTCAGCTTCAGTGCAATGAGTTGCCTCTGCATCTGCTAGTAAAAGGCTCGTGTCTGAGGGCCGAAGAGAGGAGGCAAAACAAGCCTTCTTCCAAATGATGAATGAATGGTTTACACAATACTTGAGAATAAACCCTGATGTATAACGAGCTCCCTCACTTTCTCCTCAACCGATTCCTGAGGTACCACAGGGTGCTGAACCTGTTAGAATTGGTAAGCCTTCGATAGATAAAATCCTCAAACATGGGGCAGAAGAATTTAGGGCTACTATAAATGATGATTCGAAAAGGGCTGAGTTCTGCCTTGAAAACACTATTCGAGTTTTTTATAAACTATCCTGCACATCTGCCGAGTGCTTGAAATGTGCAGTATCTCTACTGAAAGATACGGCTTACCATTGGTGGAATACCATAACATCAGTTGTACTGAGAGAGAATATTACATGGGAATTCTTGCAGAGTGAATTCAGAAAGAAATATGTTAGTCAGAGGTTTATGGATTAGAAAAAGAAAGAATTTTCAGAACTCAAGCAAGGAAGCATGACTGCATCTGAATATGAACGGGAATTTGTTTGACTGAGTAAGTATGCCAAGGAATGAGTTTTAACCAAGGCTGAAATGTGTAAACATTTTGAAGAAGGATTGAATGAAGATATTAAGTTGTTGATTGGGATTCTCGAGATAAGGGAATTTGCGGCATTAGCTGACAGAGCACACAAAGTTGAAGAACTGAGTAAAGAAAAGAAACAAGTTGAAAGAGAGGCTCAGGTTATTGGAAAAAGAGCTATGAGTAAGTCACAATAATTTGTTTCTAAGAAATTAAAGATCTATTATGATTGTGTGACCACTTCTACAAGATATTCTGGAAGGGAGCGGGGCTCTCAACAATATAACCTGAGGTCTTCAACTCCATCTATGACCAGTGTGGCTAGTGTCGGTAATCCCAAATCGAAATGTAAACATTGCAACAAGTTTCATCATGGGAATTGTTGGTCTAGAAGTGGAGCTTATTTCAGATGTGGTTCACCTGACCATTTTCTCAAGGATTGTCCCGAAAGAGTTGAAAAGCAGATAGAACCAACTCCAAAATCGAGCAATCTTGTTACAAGAGGTAGACCACCCCGTTATTCCAATTATACTAGTGGTAGTTGAGGTACGACCAAGGATATGACAGGTAGATTTGAGGCAAGAGCACTTGTGAGGACATATGTTATTCGTGCAGAGAAGATGCCTCTATGCTAGACGTCATTACTGGTACATTTTCTCTACTTGATACTGATATTACTGCAATGATTGACCCCAGTTCCACACATTCATATATATATGCACGAACCTAGTATCTGTTAAAAATTTACCTATTGAATTTTTTGAAATTGTGGTAAAAGTTTCAAACCCTCTAGGCCAGTGTGTTATGGTAGACAAAGTTTGTAAGAGCTGTCCGTTGGTGGTAAAAGTTATTATTTTTCGACTAACTTGATGTTATTGCCATTTGATGAATTTGATGTGATCTTGAGAATGGATTGGTTAACCCGATATGATGTAGTGGTAAACTGTAAGCAGAAATATATTGTATTGAAATGTCAGAATGGTGAATTGCTTCGTGTTGAATCTAATAAACTAGATGGATTACCTAATGTGATTTCAGCAATATCAGTACAGAAATATGTCAGAAAGGGGTGTGACGCTTATCTTGCATATGTGATGGATACTAAAGTATCCGAGTCAAAGATTCAATCAGTGCCAGTAGTAAGTGAATTTCTTGATGTATTCCTAAAAGAACTACCTAGTTTGCCACCAAAAAGAGAAGTGGGATTCTCTACAAACCTTGTTCCAAGAACGACTGTAACATCCCTTACCCGTATTCGACGTCGAAATAGAGTACTAGGCATTACCGGACTTATACACACGCAATCATACAAAACCAAGACATAAATTTCCATCCAAATTTAAAATTTTTTATAAACATTCACATCGTCCATATAACGAACCTACGAGGCCCAAAACATGTATTTAAAGCGGTTCGAGACTAAATCGAGAACTTTGGAAACTTTAACAATACTTAGAAAATTTTTCATATTTTAAGAGCCATACACCCGTATGGCTTGGGACATGCCCGTGTGGGTAGGCAGTGTGGTCATACATGCCCCTGTCCCTAACCTGTGTAACACTCTATTTGTCACCCATGAACAAATTTAAGGAACACAGCCAAGTCACACACCCGTGTGCTGGGCCTGGTGGTCGATTTAATTTTCATAATTTTTCATAAAATAGGTGCAGACTTCACACGCCCGGGGCACACGCTCATGGCTGAGGCCGTGTCATCCACACGACTAAGACACACGCTCGTGTCTCTACCCGCGTGCTCAATTCTGACATTCGGTTTTACAACAATAAGGGTGCAGGGGACACACGACCAAAACACACGCCCATAGGGCAAGCCGTGTTTCACACACAGCCTAGACACATGCCTTGTGTCTACTTGTGTGGACAAAAACAAGGCTATTTACCAAGCCATTTTGTCACCATTCCATGCACATACCTACACAACAAAACATAACACCAATCCAAGCAATTATATTCAACCAATTCAGCCAAAAGTAAGACATCCACATAACATTCACATGCTACCATTTACCACATACAAACATCACATACTAACCAACTTAAACCATGCAAATTTCCACATCCATGAAAACATCATTATTTGTTTATATACTTAAACCAATATTAGCCAATTTCAATGGCTATTTAAAAAATGAATTATCAACCAATATAGGCCAACACATTAGGACAAACCAATTATGACACATAACAAAATAACCAAGTCCCTATACATGCCCTAAGTCAAAATATTGAAATCATTGGTACCCAAAATATTAAGTTGATAGTGTGATTGGTTCTCCGACATTTCCTATCCCCGAGCTGGCTTGGTGACACTATAAAACAAGGGAAAAGAAAAAGGAGTAAGCTTTAAAGCTTAGTAAGTTCCCATACAAATAACAAGCATTATAAACTCACATTTAACATGCAATTAACGTAATAATAATTGGCAAAAATATTATTAAGATCTTACAATCAAAACTTACTCAATCATAACCTTATCGAGGTTTCATCACATATCGAGCTCATTACATATGAGTTTTATGTACATACCTGAGTCATCTCAAATTAGATTTACAAACAATTCATCTTTGACATACTCGTTAAATTTACCCGTTGAACCACTTGGAATACTAAGGATACTCGGGATTCCTGTACACATAGTACCATACTAATGCCATATCCCAGATATGGTCTTACATGTAATCTCATATCGATGCCAATAGCCCAGCTATGGTCTTACATGAAACCTCATATTGATTGGAAATTTTTTTGTGAAAATTTCGTCAGGGAATTTTGACGTTCGGGCACTCAATTTAGTCAAAAGGACTAAATTGTAAAAAGTGCAAAACTTGAGTTATATATGCTAGAGGAGTCCAATTGTTATGAAATTTTAAATTGGAGGTCATTAAATGGTATTTAGACCATTGGTTAAATTGTTGGACAAAAATGGACATGAAATAGGTGAAATATGATATTTTTAAGGTAGGGGCATTTTGGTCATTTAGTAATTAAATGATTAAATAAACAAAATAAAAGCCAAATTTTGGTCATGTTCAACCCCTTGGCCAAAATTTTGAAGACCACCATGGCTAAGGTTTTGTTTAAGCTTTCCAAGCTCCATAGTAAGTCCGTTATTGCCCCGTTTTTAATGATTTTCACGTTTTTTAAATCCTCGTAACAAGATCTACCTATCTCTACCATTTATTTGAGCTAGGGTTCATGTTAAAAAATTTAACCATGTGTGTCATGCATGTATTTTGATGTTTAATGGAGGAATATGTAAGTTTGATGTGTGATTACTAAGTAATTTTCGGTAAAAATGCCTAAAAGGACTAATTTGTAAAAGTTATGAAATATGCCATAAAAGTGTGATAAAATGAAAAATATGGGTTGCTATAGTTATAAAAATGGTTTATATAGGCTTAAAGAACAAATAAATTGAATGAAAATCATTTTACGAGCCTAGGGGCAAAAGTGTAAATATGATAAAGTTTAGGGTTAAAAATGTAATTTTGCCATAATATGATTTTTTTGGTCACAATGAATAATGTGACTAACATATAAGCTAAATGTGATATTTTAGATCAAGGAAAACGAGGTTTGGACCTAAAACGGGGGAAAACGCGTATTTGACGGTCAGATCTTTTTCACCATTTTTGGTATCGAGGTAAGTTTGTATGCGAGTAATGCAATATGTACTCTATTTTAAATACTTAAATATTGCATGTATGGTAAGTTCATATGTGATGTTATGTCATATTTCTATTACTTTGATATTAGTTAATTTTAATGCTTTATTACTATTATGAGTATGCCTTAATCATTCCGTGAGAAAATGGATTCTATGTACATTGAGATCGACATTACGAACAAGTCCAGCAGTGATGCAATAAGTAAGGAAATCTCATTTGAACCTTAGGAATATTTTAGGATACGAGTGACATGTCACTAGGGACTATGTGATCTGAGCTCATGAGTTATGTGGCCTGGGCTCATGATATATGTGACACATGTTATGGGTTTCAGGTGCTGGTCTTGTATGTTCTACCGGTGGCTGGGTAGTCTGGCATGTGTTGCGGATACCTGACGGCTTGTGTAAGCAGCCCGTGTAGCTATATCCTGACCGACAGCTCAAGTGAGCAAACCCGTGAGTAGCTCGAAAGCAAGCAACATGTGATATGTGATATGAGGTAGCGATGACTACATATGGGGGCACTTAGGTGTGAGATTCCAATGCATCCGATGGTATTCCAAGTGTTCAATGGGTGAATTATCGATTAACTTGACAGAAGACCCAAGGAGTAAGTCAATGAGAAGAATGAGTATGAGTTGTGTTACGAGTTGGTACAGGTATGTACGTAAAGTTTATAAGCTATGGCTTCATGCTATTATGAGTTCATTATCACTATGAAAGTAACTTTGAGTTAACCTTGTGATTATTGGTTTATTTGTAAGATGTATAAATACATGGTTAAGTTGATTGATGCTTATGAAAGGGCTTGTAGGCCAAATTGATTGGAGATATTATTGTTGCTAGATTAAGTTAAATTATGTGAAATTATGTTGGTAAATCAAAAGAATAAGCATTGGGAATTGACTTCATCACAATTTGAGATTTATAGCCACTTTATGTTAACTTGTGTTTATATTGTTAGACCTGGTATATGATTGGTACAAGTTGCTGTTATTTTCGTACGGACTTACTAAGCTTTGAAGCTTACTCCCCTTCCTTTCTCATCTCTTATATGTTAATTTAGCTAGCTTAGGTTGGAGACCGCTGAAGATGCCATCACACTATCAAGCTATCATTTGGGTATAAGTGAACACAAGTGTTTTAAATTTATGGCATGTATAGGGACTTTGTCTATTGATTAATTATGTCATTATTAATTTGGCCAAGTGTGTTGGCTTATAATGATTTAGTGATTCATTTTGTATATGGCCATGAGATGTGGCTCATATTGTGTATTGGGTTGTAAACCTATTCATATATGCATGCATGTGCCTGTCCAATTATGATGAGGTTGGTTGTTATGTGTATGTGATGAACTGTGTTGTGGCTATGGATGTTTGATGATGGAATTGTGAATGAATGGCATGATGGCATCTGAGACATGAGTATGTTTAATAGAAGTAAACTACAACTTTTAGTGCATGCAAATTTATAAATTTGGCTTGACAAAACATGAAGTCTTATACATGTATTAGTAAAGATGAAATGATCATGATCAGGTTTTGTTTGCGTATGTTAAGTGCTCGATTATGCCATGTTAAGTGCTTTTGAAGTGATGTATGTGTTTGAGCAAATAAAGGTGGCAATTGGCTTGGAAAATAGCCTCAAAGTTATCCACATAGGTAGACACACGGGCATGTGTCTAGGTCATGTGTGACACACGGTTTGCCACATGGTCATGTGTTCTGGCCTTGTGTCCCCTGCACCCTAATTAGGTAAAATAGAATGCCCAGTAGTAAACACACGGCCAGGGACACGGCCGTGTGTCCCAGCCGTGTGAAGGACACGGCCTTAGCACACAGACGTGTGACTTGTCTGTGTGACCCTATTTCAATTGATGACATCATATACAGAGAGTTACACGGGCTGAGGACATGGGCGTGTCCCAAGCCACACGGGCATGTGTGACTACACGGCCTACCCATACGAGTGTGTGACTCCTATTTTGATGAAAAATTTTCTAAGTGATAAGAAAGTTCCGAAAGTTCTCAGTTTAGTCCCAAACCACATCCAATGTATGTTTTGCGCCTCGAGGACCCATATAAGGGACGATATGCATGTGAATGAAAAGTTTAAAATTCAAACTAAAATCCATGCCTCAATCTTGTATGATTGTGTGAGTTTATGTCTGGTAATGCCTCATACCCTGTCCTGGCATCGGATACTGGTAATGGGTGTTACAGAATCCATAGGAAGTGGGATTAGACTAATTCCTAGAAAATAAATGAGAAAATAAAATTGAGTGGGGTTTAATAGCTTCAACTAGAATAAAAACTAATAACAAATGATGTAGTCAAAACAATAAAATTTAGGAAAATTTAGGGTTTGATAAATATTTAGCCAAGGGAAAGCACAGTTTTTTAATTCATGGATTGATAATTTACTTTGCGAATAATTTTCTGAACTTCTTAAATAAATTGGTTATAGCTACTCGAGATGCTCTAATAGCCTAATATCTCCTTAGTTTCTCGATAATTAAAGATACACTCTAATGATTACTTCTCTTGTTGATAAACAATCCCATGGAGACGCTACTAGGATTTAATGTACTAACAGCCGCATGACTTAGAGGGACCCAATTCTAGCCAACCATCTCACACTAGCACAGATAATTTAAACTAGATTCTAAACCTTTATAACCTAAGTTATTCACCACATGGATTAAAACCTTCCCACAATTACAGATGAAAAGATTCTAATTGGTTGTATATTAAATTGAAAGATTGAAGAGTGACCAATTTATACAATTCACAAATCAATAATAATATGAAGAACAAAAGATGTAAAAATATTCAAGAATCTAAAAGCATGAAGAACAATAATCTCACAATTCAATGAATCAAAAACCTTGATAAAACCCTTGACTAGAATGAAGAAGTTAACAATCCATGAAGAGAAAAAAAATTGCAGAAGAAAATGTGAAAGTCTCGTTCCTTATTTTTAATGCCCAAAGCCTCTTTAAATACCCTTCAAGATATTCTAGAAAAGAGTTCAAAATAAAGACTTAATTTATAATATCCTATAAAATCCTAAGCAATCTCATAAAATCCTAAAAATATTCTAATCAATCCCTGAAAATAGGACTTTGAAGAATCCCATCTTCTCTTAAAAAAGATATAGGTTTGTTAAAAACTATAGAAAATTTGTATATATTTGTTTCTCCAAGCATATGTTGAAGGCAAGCCTTATTCTTTGACTTTTTCTGCCCATCTTCTTAGTCCACAAAATACCTCAACTTCATTTTTCCATAAAACCTCTATATGGTTTCCAAATGATTCCAACTCTCTTTTTATCCTACAAAATACAAATTTCAACCAAAAGATGAGTTAACTAGTGACTGGCTGCGTACGTACGCATTAAAACAACTAATTTATGAAACAAATTTTAAAGTCTGGTTTTACTGCAAGCATACAAGTCAATTGTAATACTTATAGTGTTACAATGAAACACCAAAGTATTCCAATGATCAAACCCGAAGGAAGAGGCAATTTAGTAATAACTAGCATACACAATTGAGGCTAAGTGGCTATTAATACGATTTTATATTACAGTGATCATAAAAGATACTTTTGTAAGAAAATTAAATATTCTACTCTAGGAACTAAATTGCAAGAAATGTAAACTGGAGGCTAGCAAATGACTAATGTGGGTTGGTTGAATTTGATTTGGTTCACAAATCTTGGACTACAGACATAAATCGCGTAAATTACTAAGTGGCTCCATTTTATCTTTCGATCTCAATTTTATCGACTTAGACAAATTAGGTTTGGTTTATCTTCTAATCTCGTCGGTTAATCCAGGACTAACAAATGGGTGTGCGATAAGATTACCTTCTGGTTTCACTTTATCTTAATATTCCCTTAGGGGTGTCATTACCTAAGTTCTTAGTTCAAATTAGTCCAATTTGTTAAGATTTAGTCCCTTGTCCAAAGATTTTAATTTATCCACATCTCCATCAACCAATCTCCTTAAGACTTTAGCTACACATGCTCAAAGTCAAGGAAATAAACTTAACAATAGAAAACAAAGCAACCATGAAAGTAAAGCTTTAAGAAAAATGTGAAAGTTGAGATTTTTATGCAAGAAAACTTAAATAGCATGAAACCAAAAGCATTTGACAAAGAAAACTAAAGCAAGAAACATAAAAGGAATAAAATTTGACAAATTTAAAGTAAAATAAAATGAAATGCATTAAACTAAAGCTTAGACAGTCTTGAAAGCAAAGTAACTAGACTAGAAATGTAAATAAACCTTAGCTAGAGTGTTAACCAAGTTAACTAACATAAAGAACAATAAGAACAAGAAGTAGATGCGAAAAAAAACCTCTAATCTAAGGTAGAAGAAGAGAAAAATAAAAACCCTAGAAAAGTGTAAAGAAAAACTAAAGAAAACCAAGAAAAAACTAAACCTAAAACTAAGCTAAATGTGTCTCTCTCCTCCTCAAAAATTTTTGGTTGTTTTGAAGGGTGTTCTGATGACTTTTCGATGCAAAAATTACCCCTACATGGGCCTTGTGTAATTGGTGGGTTGGGTAGACAAAGGTTTCCCTTTTTGTCCAAGTTTTTCCCTATGTCGAAGGTGATATCGTGATGCCCAGAAGAGGATATTGTGATATCTCGAGCAATATTGAACTTGGTGGACTTTCTTGAGAGGTTGATATTGCGATACCTAAGGACGATGTCGCGATATCATTGAAGGGTCTCCTTGGTCTTTTATGCTTCCAAAGGTATAGTGATTCTAGGGGTTAGATATCACGATACCCTTGCCCTAGATGCTGTTTTTGCTCGTTTTTCACCTCTAACACGTCCCTACATCACTCAAACACACATTAGACCTCCCAATGGCACTATTGGCCAATTTGGGTAAAAAATAGAAAAAAATGAGAGATTTTCACTTAGTACCCAAAAAATATAAAAATACAAAAATAACGAAAAACTAAGCTAGAAACTCTATTTTGCCCAAGAAAAAGCTCCTTAAGTGTGTCGAAAATGCCTAATTTACCACATCGAATTATAACAAATCAACAAGCACATTAGGTCATCAAAACACATGGGAAACTTCTCATAATATAAGTAAAATTACACTCTAACAATCCTATACACACGCATGCATATGACGCTATTGGCATGCCAACTGTATTCTAACATTTTACTAAGTTCACATCGACATCAACCATTCATATATCATAATCTTATTTCATTTCATCATCAATTCATATACATATATGTAAATATTCAATATCATATAGCATAATTCATATCACATATTATATATCAGTAATATCACACTTTTTTATACTATATACAATTCAATCCAAATTTTTCATATTTAATATCATTCAATATTGTCAATATAAATCAAATCATATAGTTTATTATTATCAAATTCATATCATCTCATATTTAACACCATTGTTCCATACCATTTATGTAACACCCCGAACCCGAGACCGTCGCTGGAGTCGAATAGGAGGTGTTAACAGACTTCAAACCACTTATTAAAAATTTCCTAGACAAGCTACCAATCTGTGTACTAGTCACTTTAAAAATCATATCTTGAGTTCTGAAACTCAAAATCCAATTCCGTAAATTTTCCCCGAAACTAGACTCATATATTTATATGGGAGAATTTTTTTAGAATTTTTGGTTGGGCCAATTAGTACAGTTTATTTGTTAAAGTCTCCCCTGTTTCAAGGTTTGACTACACTGACCTCTGTACCTTACGATTAAAATATCTCCCTGTACAGGGATTCAATGCCTATGCTGTTTGTCTTTGAAGAAACTAGACTCGATAATGAATTTTTACATATAAGTCATGACCTATAATTATCTCGATAAAATTTACGGTGAATTTTCTAAGTCAAAACAGGGGATCCAGAAATCGCTCTAGCCCTGTTTCACAAGAATTTAATTAACTCCTAACATACAGCTCATATGGTCTTTTCGTTTCTTCCATATGAAAGTAGACTCATCAAGCTTCGATATCATAATTTATTCATTATTTAATTCCATTTCTACTATTTGTAGTGATTTTTCAATCTCACATCACTACTGCTGTCAGCATCTGTTACTAAAACAAACTATGCCTATTTCATGATTTTTCCTTGATCTAACTAATAATTCATCATACATGTCACAATTTATGACCATGACTAGCCAGGCCAAAGGCTAATCATCACCGAGCATCTCCCTACTACACTATTACCAAATCATGAATTTAACACCGAAAATAATCAGCCATGACATATGGCATAATAATCGAGTAGGCCTCAACCAATACTCAACCAAAACCGAATTACCAAGACTTGTGTCCAAACATCATAGAACCAAATCCAACCGAACATTTATGCCATTTTCGCATGGCTAAAAGTTTACATACCAAATTTCAACAAAACATAATAGCCTATACATGCCGAAATGTTCTCCTAGACCAACTAAGAAGAAAATACCAAAAGTTGCTAGCCAGTGTGATGACTTCGATGACGGTCCCGAGTACGCAAAAAGTCGAGTCCAAGAAACCTAAAATAGGTGACAAGCAAACACCGAATGAGTATATAACTCAGTAAGTCATAAGCATTACACTACCATCCATTAATAAAATTTTCACAAGAGGAAACAACAAAATGAGGCTAAGTACTCCATCCATACCGAACTATGCCATAGTTTCTTAGACCTTACGATTCAATCTCATTCCAAGTCCTACATTGACATTTCATACGCTATTCAATAGAATAATTGAGGCATTTCCATACATCATTTATTTTCGTTACAATCATACAACTAAACGAACTTTCACCTATTCCACGATGAACCTTATGTACGTGACTTCAATTATAATCATCACATAGGTTCAAAACTTACCACGCTCAACTCCAAATATAAACATAGCACCTATTAGCCATGAACTCAAGGTACTTACCCTTTCCGCTGTCCGAAATCGACTCGGTAAGGTCGCACCCTTAATATAAATAATTGATAGAAAATATATATAGTGGGTTCGCACATATAGTGCTTAATAATCAACCACGCACACTTAGTGCCATGTACTTTAAACTCACACACTTAGTGCCATGCATTTCAAGCCCGCACACTTAGTGCCAATCTCACAACCGTGAACACTTATTGCCTGCACACTTAGTGCTGAAAACCAGCCACTCTATACGCTTCACTTCCTTTTTACATTCGACAATTTCATCTCTACATACATATACATTTGTATACATTTCATCTCATTAAACACAATTGCATAGGTATTACGATCATTTAAATCAATACCAACTATATGCTTAATGACTTACCTTGTGTTGGGTAAAATAATTCCAAGTCGGCTACTCGATGACATTCGATTTCCCCTTGTTGGACGCCTCTCCTTTAGGATCTTGAGCTTAAACAAATAAATTAACTCATTCAACCGCTTTGCTACATATATTGGTATTCACATTTTAATGATTTTATGACATACGGAACGGCATGGTAAAATTTTTATCTTGCTACCTTATGTTCTTAGCTATTCGGCTAATAACCTTATGCAATTACCATACTTTCAATAATCCAATCACACATGCATATGCATACTTGGACATTCGGCAATCACCTTTGCTAGTTTTTCCCATTTTTTGTCGGTTATATATATACATAGTCCTAAGGTAATATCACGAATGGGCTTACATATATATGTATATATAGCCGAATATGCAAAGCTTAAACTCAACATCACATAAGCTCCTAAGTGATGGCCGAATATGTATATCTATATATATATATATCAACTATACTATTACTTTTAATTCATCTAATCACAAAATTTCATCTCATGAACACTTGACCCATTTCTCACAAAAATGAAACAACAACTAAAATGAACATCCCATTTTTACCCCATATGGCCGATTGCTTCATTTGTTACCCAACTAACAATTCAACAATTTCAACCTCATTACAACCTCTACCTATCCAATATAACATGAACACAATCCTCCACCCCTAAATTAGATTCGGCAATCACTTAACCCATTTTAACCTCAACTTTCAAGTTAAAAGCAATTAACCACTCACCATATCCTACACTACTATCCATTTTAATGACATTAACACATCTACTAAGAGTTTCAAGCTTCTTGGCCGAATTTCAACCTCAAAATCCTAAGTCTAATCTATAGGATGAGTAGAATTTGAACTAACCATCTCAAACATGCATAGATTTTCAAGAATCATTCAATACATACCTCATTCTAGCCATCTTCCAAGCCAAAATCAAATAACCAAATCTCCCTTCCTTCTCCTCACTCACGGCAATTGCCAAAGAAAAAAAGATGAACACTCCCTCTTCCCTCCTTATTTTATTCATCTTTTCCTTTTTAATTCCTTTCTTTAATTTATTTTAATTTACTTACCAATATTAAATAATAAACAACATAAACTTGGAGGAATGGAACCATGCTTGGCCGGCCACTTAACATGAATTGGGCACTTTGACATGCAAACCCAAACTTTCCTATTTTAATACTATTTGGTCCTTACTTATTTACCTATCATAATTTTCTAAGTCTCTCAACTAGATCCTTTCAAGCAAAATTCACATTCCTAAGATAAAATTAAAACATCAAATTTTTATACAAGTACTATCACACATATAAGATATGCAAATAAAATTTTAACTAAATTTTATGACTCGGTTTTGTGGTCCCGAAACCACATTCCGACTAGGGTCAAATTAGGGCTGTCACAACTCTCCCCCACATAAGGAATTTTCGTCCCCGAAAATCTTACCAGTGAAAAATTTAGGATATCGATCCTTCATAGAGTCCTCAAGTTCCCAAGTGGCTTCTTCGATTCCGTGTTTATGCCACAACACCTTCACTAATGGGATTTTCTTATTTTGCAACTCTTTTACTTCACGCATCAAAATGCGAACCTGCTCTTCTTCATAACTCAAGTTAGGCTGAATCTCGATCTTAGATGGAGTGATTACGTGCGATGGGTCGGACCTATATCGTCGAAGCATCGAGACATGGAAAAAGTTGTGAATCTTTTCAAGCTCAGGGGGTAAAATTAACCGATATGCGACTGGCCCAACTCGTTCGGATACTTCATATGGACTGATGAACCTCGGACTCAATTTGCCCTTACGGCCAAATTTAAGCACCTTCTTCCAGGGTGAAACTTTGAGAAATACCTTGTCCCCAACCTGATATTCAATGTCTTTTCTCTTTAAATCCGCATACGACTTTTGACGATCCGAAGCGGCTTTCAAACTTTCACGAATTACTTGAACTTTCTGCTCAGCATCCTTAATCAAATCAACCCCAAAGATTTTACTTTCACTAAGTTCAGTCCAAAATAATGGGGTACGGCATTTACGACCGTATAAAGCCTCGTAAGGTGCCATCTTAATGCTTGATTGAAAACTATTGTTGTAAGCAAATTCAATCAAAGGCAAATATCTTTCCCATGAACCACAAAACTCTAAGACGCAACATCTCAACATATCCTCGAGTATCTGAATTATTCGTTCAGATTGGCCATCAGTCTGGGGATGAAATACGGTGCTAAAATGCATCTTAGTACCCAACGCTTCTTGTAACTTTTTCCAAAATCGCGATGTAAATCTTGGGTCTCTATCCGACACGATAGAAATAGGTACCCCATGCAATCGAACAATTTGGGAGATGTATAATTCTGCCAATTTATCGAGCGAAAAATCCGTACGGACAGGGATAAAATGAGCAGACTTGGTCAATCTATCAACAATAACCCAGACCGAGTCTTTCTTACTCTGAGTCAAAGATAACCCGGATACAAAGTCCATTGTCACTCGATCCCATTTCCATTCGGGTATCATGATTGGCTGAAGTAATCCCGATGGCACTTGATGTTCCGCTTTTACTTGTTGACATATCGAACACCTTGAAACAAATTCAGAAATGTCTCATTTCATACCCGGCCACCAAAATTGGCGTTTCAGGTCATTGTACATTTTAGTACTACCCGGGTGCACTGACATTCGACTACTATGAGCCTCGTTCAAAATCATCGAAATAAGTTCCGAATTTCTTGGAACACATAATCGACCTCTGAACATCAAGTAATCATTGTCGTCAATCCGAAACTCCGATTCCTTATTCGAAGCACATTCAGCTCGTTTAGTGACCAATTCAGCATCGACTTTCTGGGATTCAAGTATTTGACGAATCAATAATGGTTTGGCCTCTAATTCAGCTACTAGCACCCCATTGGGTGAGACGGATAAGTGAGCATTCACCGCTCTCAAAGCAAACAGTGCTTTCCGACTTAAAGCATCGGCAACCACGTTAGCCTTTCCCGGGTGATAATCAATAACAAGTTCGTAGTCCTTCAACAACTCAAGCCAACGTCTTTGTCGTAGATTTAGATCTCTTTGAGTCATCAGATATTTTAGACTCTTGTGGTCCGAATAAATATGACACCTTTCTCCAAACAAGTAATGTCGCCATATTTTCAAGGCGAACACTATGGCTGCTAATTCAAGATCGTGGGTCGGGTAGTTTCTCTCATGCGGCTTTAATTGTCTCGACGCGTAAGCCACAACTCGACCTTCTTGCATCAACACACAACCTAGCCCAAGTAAGGATGCATCACTATAAATGACAAACTCTTTGCCGGACTCCGGTTGTACTAGCACTGGAGCTTCGGTTAAACAGGTCTTTAGTCGATCGAAACTCTTCTGACAGTTTTCTGTCCATTCAAACTCAACATCTTTTTGGAGTAGTTTCGTCAACGGTGCAGCTATCATCGAGAAACCCCTTACAAACCGTCGGTAGTATCCGGCAAGTCCCAAAAAGCTCCTAACTTCAGTAATATTCCTCGGAGGTTTCCAATCGAGTATGGCCGAAATTTTGTTCGGATCCACTCTAACACCCGATGCGGACACCACGTGCCCCAAAAAGCTAACCTCTCTCAACCAAAATTCACATTTACTGAATTTTGCGTATAACTGCTTGTCTCGCAAAATTTGTAATACTAATCTCAAATACTCGGCATGTTCAGCTTCACCTTGTGAATAAACTAAAATATCATCAATAAACACAACCACAAACCGATCCAAGTATGGTCTGAATACTCGATTCATTAAATCCATAAATACCGCAGGGGCATTAGTGAGCCCAAACGGCATCACTAAGAATTCGTAGTGACCGTACCTCGTTCTAAAAGCAGTTTTGGGTATGTCCAAGTCTCGGACCCTCAACTGATAATAACCAGATCTCAAATCTATCTTTGAAAACACTGAGGCTCCCTTCAATTGATCAAACAAATCATCAATACGTGGCAACGGATATTTATTCTTTATTGTCACTTTATTCAACAGACGATAGTCGATGCACAATCTCATGGTTCCATCCTTCTTTTTCACAAACAATACGGGTGCGCCCCATAGAGAAAAACTCGGTCGAGCGAAACCTCTATCCATCAATTCTTGCAATTGAACTTTCAATTTCTTTAATTTCGTTAATGCCATACGATACGGGGCTATTGAGATTGGCGTGGTACCAGGTACAATCTCGATGCCGAATTCCACCTCTCGAACCAGTGGCAACCCTGGTAACTCCTCAGGAAAAACATCTGAATACTCACAAACCACTGGTACTGATTCAAGTTTCCTTTCCGTCTCTTTGCTATCAAATACATACGCAAGGTATGTTTCACACCCCTTTTTCACATATCTCTGAGCGGTCATTGAAGATATTATCGCTGGCACCCCCTTCAAATCGGTAGACTCAACTCGGACTACCTCATCATTTGCACTCCTCAAATCGATGGTTTTTCTTTTGCAGTTCACCACTGCATCATGTACGGTCAACCAATCCATACCAAGAATAACATCAAATTCGTCAAACGGCAAAAGCATCAAATCGGCCGGAAAACAGGATTCTCAGATTATTAGAGGGCATCTCTTACACACTTTATCAACAAGTACGTATTGACCCAAAGGGTTTGACACTCGAATTACGGACTCAGTAGACTCGACAGGTAGAGTCTTACTGGATGCTAAGGTTTCACATACATATGAATGAGTAGAGCCAGGGTCAATCAATGCAATCACATTAGTATCAAAGAGAGTGAAAGTACCAGTGATGACGTTAGGGGAGGATGCCTCCTATCGTGCGCGAATGGCATATGCTCTAGCAGGAGTACGGGTCTCGGCTCGAACAGCCGTATCAGAGGCCCCTCTCTGACTACCACCCCTACCCCCTGAAATTCTCGGTGGTCTACCTCTAGCTGTCATTCCACTAGGTCTTGCACCTTGCATCTTATTCTTCTCATCAAGCTCCGTGCAATCTCTAATGAAGTGGTCCTTCGAACCGCATCCGTAACAGGCCCTGTTAGTAGACTTACCCCAACATTCACCTAGGTGTCGTCTTCCGCATTGGGGACATTCAAGTTTCTCTTGACGATTATTGCCCACACTAGCTACCGAAGTAGCTCGGGAGTCCGTCGATGGTCATGCTCTGGTGGAAATTCCCGCAATCGTCCTCGACTTTTTAGTGTCCTCCCTGAACTTCTTTACAGCTGAGAACGGTGCTTTACCCGTCAATCTTTTACGATAGTCTCTAGCTTCAAATTCAGCCTTCTTCTTCTCCTTTCCAAGTTCTTCCGCCTTGCAGGCTCGTTCGACTAGTGTTACGAACTCCTTTATCTCCAAAATACCCACTAGTAGCTTTAAATCTTCATTCAATCCTTCTTCAAGTCTTTTGCACATAGCAACCTCATCAGCCACACACTCCCGGGCATACTGACTGAGTCTTACGAACTCATGTTCGTATTCAGATACTGTCATACGGCCTTGCTTGAGTTCCAAGAATTCTTTACGCTTTTGATCGATGAACCGTTGACTAATATATTTCTTTCGAAATTCCGTTTGAAAGAAATCCCAAGTAACTCGTTCGTTTGGGACTATGGAAATCAAGGTCCTCCACCAATAGTAGGCTGAGTCTTGCAACAAGGATACAGCACACTTTGGACATTCATCGGGTGTACATGACAGTTCATCAAACACCCGAATGGTATTATCAAGCCAGAACTCGGCCCTTTCGGCATCATCAGTAACTATGGCCTTGAACTCCTCGGCCCTGCGCTTCCTAATCAAGTCTATAGGTGGCTTACTCAGCCTCACAGGATTAGTAACTGATGGCATTACGGGCTCTTGGGGTGGATTATTCAAATCCGGGAATGGTCGGACAGCCGGATTGGTTCGGGCATATTGCGCGACCCACTCATTCATCATGGTGAAGAAGGCTTGTTTTGCCCCCTCACCTTGATTATTCGCAGATGACTGAGGTTCAACAGGCGGCGTTCCTTGCGCAGGAGCAGCCGCTACACTTTCAACGTCATTCGCTAAGGTTCTCTCCACACCGGGATCCATTTACTAATCAAAACAAAAAATTTTAACCGTCAGAAGTCATCACACATTTAAACATTAACAGTAAGGCATGTATAGCTAGACTCATTGGCGCTATGGTAGTCCTAGAACCGACTAAACAATAGCTCTGATACTAATAAAAATGTAACACCCCGAACCCGAGACCGTCGCCGGAGTCGAACACGAGGTGTTAACAGACTTCAAACCACTTATTAAAAATTTCCTAGACAAGCTGCCAATCTGCGTACTAGTCACTTTAAAAATCATATCTTGAGTTCTGAAACTCAAAATCCAATTCTGTAAAATTTCCCCGAAACTAGACTCATATATCTATATGGGGGAATTTTTTTAGAATTTTTGGTTGTGCCAATTAGTATAGTTTATTTGTTAAAGTCTCCCCTGTTTCAAGGTTCGACTACACTGACCTCTGTACCTTACGATTTAAATATCTCCCTGTACAGGGCTTCAATGCCTATGCCGTTTGTCTCTGAAGAAACTAGACTCGATAATGAATTTGTACATATAAGGCACGACCTCTAATTATCTCGATAAAATTTATGGTGAATTTTCTAAGTCAAAATAGGGGATCCAGAAATCACTCTGGCCCTGTTTCACAAGAATTTAATTAACTCCTAACATATAGCTCATATGGTCGTTTCGGTTCTTCCATATGAAAATAGACTCATCAAGCTTCGATATCATAATTTATTCATTATTTAATTCCATTTCTACTATTTTTAGTGATTTTTCAATCTCACATCACTACTGCTGTCAGCATCTGTTACTAAAACAAACTATGCCTATTTCATGATTTTTCCTTGATCTAACTAATAATTCATCATACATGTCACAATTTATGACCATGACTAGCCATGCCAAAGGCTAATCATCACCGAGCATCTCCCTACTACACTATTACCAAATCATGAATTTAACACCGAAAATAATCAGCCATGACATATGGCATAATAATCGAGTAGGCCTGAACCAATACTCAACCAAAACCGAATTACCAAGACTTGTGTCCAAACATCATAGAACCAAATCCAACCGAACATTTATGCCATTTTCGCATGGCTAAAAGTTTACATACCAAATTTCAACAAAACATAATAGCCTATACATGCCGAAATGTTCTCCTAGACCAACTAAGAAGAAAATACCAAAAGTTGCTAGCCGGTGTGATGACTTCGATGACGGTCCCGAGTACGCAAAAAGTCGAGTCCAAGAAACCTAAAATAGGTGACAAGCAAACACCGAATGAGTATATAACTCAGTAAGTCATAAGCATTACACTACCATCCATTAATAAAATTTTCACAAGAGGAAACAACGAAATGAGGCTAAGTACTCCATCCATACCGAACTATGCCATAGTTTCTTAGACCTTACGATTCAATCTCATTCCAAGTCCTACATTGACATTTCATACGCTATTCAATAGAATAATTGAGGCATTTCCATACATCATTTTATTTTCGTTACAATCATACAACTAAACGAACTTTCACCTATTCCACGATGAACCTTATGTACGTGACTTCAATTATAATCATCACATAGGTTCAAAACTTACCACGCTCAACTCCAAATATAAACATAGCACCTATTAGCCATGAACTCAAGGTACTTACCCTTTCCGCTGTCTGAAATCGACTCGGTAAGGTCGCACCCTTAATATAAATAATTGATAGAATATATATATATAGTGGGTTCGCACATATAGTGCTTAATAATAAACCACGCACACTTAGTGCCATGTACTTTAAACTCGCACACTTAGTGCCATGCATTTCAAGCCCGCACACTTAGTGCCAATCTCACAACCGTGAACACTTATTGCCCGCACACTTAGTGCCGAAAACCAGCCACTCTATACGCTTCACTTCCTTTTTACATTCGACAATTTCATCTCTACATACATATACATTTGTATACATTTCATCTCATTAAACACAATTGCATAGGTATTACGATCATTTAAATCAATACCAACTATATGCTTAATGACTTACCTTGTGTTGGGTAAAATAATTCCAAGTCGGCTACTCGATGACCTTCGATTTCCCCTTGTTGGACGCCTCTCCTTTAGGATCTTGAGCTTAAACAAATAAATTAACTGTAACAGCCCAAAATTGACCCTAGTCGGGAAGTGGTTTCGGGACCACAAAACCGAGTCATAAAAATAATTAATTTCCATATTCTATGCTTATTATGTGTGTACATGAGTATGTGGAAGTTTCATTCTCCAATTTTTCCAATTGCATGAGAAATTATTAAATAGGGATCGATATGAGACATGGTGAAAATATGATAGGCTAATTTAAAATGGTCTATTAATGCATGTTGTGAAAATGATGGGTTTGCATGTCAAATTACCCAAAATTTGAGCTAGTGGTTGGCCATGCTATGGGTGGAAACATGTTGGGAACATGTTGGCCTAGTGAAGTATGTAGGAAAAAAATAAAATAAGGAGTATGGGTAATAAAGAAAGGAAAAACAAAAAAAAATGAGTGGTTGTTTCCCCCCCATTGCCGTGAGCTAAAGAAAGGAAAAGAAAAACTTGTTCATCCTTTTTCATCCTCTTTTGACCAAAAATTCTAAGGGAGGAGGAAGGAGTTCTTGCTTCATGTTTGGTTTGGAAGAGAATTAGGAGGAAGTTTGGCCATGCATGTAACTAGATTGAGGTATGTTTGATATTATTCTTTGAGATTCATGTATATTTTAAGTTGTAAGTTTGAAATCTACTTAGCCATGGTTCAAACTTTGTTAAATGATGGAGATGATATTCGGCCATGCATGTTACATTCTTGGTTGGTATTTTGATGTTTGATGTTGTGGTGATGAGGCATGAAGATGAGTTAAGATTCGGCCTGGGTGGAGTTTGTGTTAATGCCATTGCATGCTAAATATGAAGCTTGTTAATGATGCATGTGATGGTGGATTGATGATTCTTGAATCTCTTTTTTTTAGCATTTTGAGTGAGCACATATGTGCATTGGTTGCTAGATGGGGAAGAATCGGCTAGCAAGTTGTGTGCTAAGGCCGAATATAATTTTTGTAGGTTAATGAGTAATGCATGTGCTAAATTGATGGAAAGGGAGAGGATGCTTTACTAGTGTATAAATGATATAAAGATTTTAGAAATTATTTTTGGTTAGGTGTATGTATGATTAGGTATATTCGGCCATATGAGTAAATATATAGATGATGTTAAATTTGATTATGTATAATGGGCCATATAGGGTACACATTGTGATATTAACTTTGATTCTCTATAATTGATCAAGTGGGTGATTAGTAAGGGTGATTGCCGAATATACTAACATACATATGCATGTGTAATTGGATTGTAAATATTTAGCAAGGCGGTTAAACTAGTTGATTTATTGATTAAGCTCAAGGAGTTAAAGGAGGAGAATCGAGCAAAGGCAAAGAAAAGATCATCGAGTAGCCGAGTTGGAACCATCTTACCCAACACAAGTAAGTCATTAAGCATATCTTTGGTATTGATTTAAAGGATCGTAATACCTATACCATTGTGTTTAATGAGATGAAATGTATACAAATGTATATGTAAGTAGAGATGAAATTTGTCGAATGTAAAAAGGAAGTGAAGCCTATTGAGTGGCTGGTTTTCGGCACTAAGTGTGCGGGCAATAAGTGTTCACGGTCATGAGATTGGCACTAAGTGTGCGGGTTTAAATTGTACAGCACTAAGTGTGCGAGTTTAAAGTACATGGCACTAAGTGTGCGCGGTTGATTATTAAGCACTATGTGTGCGAACCCAATATATATTTTCTATAAATTATTTACATTAAGGGCGCGACTTTACCGAGTCGATTTTGGACAGCGGAAAAGGTAAGTGTGCGAACTTGAAATGCATGGCACTAAGTGTGTGAGTTTAAAGTGCATGGCACTAAGTGTGCGCGGTTGATTATTAAGCACTATGTGTGCGAACCCAATATATATTTTCTATAAATTATTTACATTAAGGGTGCGACTTTACCGAGTCGATTTTGGACAGCAGAAAAGGTAAGTGTGCGAACTTGAAATGCATGGCACTAAGTGTGTGAGTTTAAAGTACATGGCACTAAGTGTGTGCGGTTGATTATTAAGCACTATGTGTGCGAACCCAATATATATTTTCTATAAATTATTTACATGAAGGGTGCGACTTTACCGAGTCAATTTTGGACAGCGGAAAAGGTAAGTACCTTGAGTTCATGGCTAATAGGCGCTATGTTTATATTTGGAGTTGAGCTTGGTAAGTTTTGAACCTATGTGACGATTATAGTTGAAGTCACGTACATAAGGTTCATTGTGGAATAGGTGAAAGTTCGTTTAATTGTATGATTATAACGAAAATAAAATGATGTATGAAAGGCCAATGTAGGACTTGGTATGAGATTGAACCATAGGGTTTAAGGAACTATGGTATAGTTTGGTATGGATGGAGTACTTAACCTCATTTCATTGTTTCCTGTTGTGATAATTTTATTAATGGATGGTTGTGGAATGCTTATGGCTTACTGAGTTATATACTCATTCGGTGTTTGCTTGTCACCTATTCTAGGTTTCTTGGACTCGTCTCTTTTTGCGTGATCGTGCCGTCGTCGAAGTCATCACACCGGCTAGCAACCTTTGGTATTTTCTTCTTAGTTGGTCTAAGAGAACATTTCGGCATGTATAGGCTAATATGTTTGTTGAAGTTTGGTATGTAAACTTTTAGCCATGCGAAAATGGCATAATGTTCGGTTGAATTTGGTTCTAATGTTGGGTCGTAAGTCTTGGTAATACGATTTTTATGCCATATGTCATGGTTGATTATTTTGGTGTTAAAATTCATGATATGGCAATAGTGTAGTAGGGGGATGTTTGACAATGATTAGCCTTTGGCATGGCTAGTCATGATCATAATTTGTGATATGTATGACGAATTACTAGTTAGATCAAGGAGAAATCACGAAATGGGCATAGTTGCTTTCATAACAGATGCTGGCAGCAGCAGTGACGTGAGATTGAAAAATCACTAAAAATAGTATGAGTGGAATTAATTGATGAATAAATTATGTATTCGAAGCTCGATGAGTCTATTTTCATATAGAAGCAACGAAAAGATCATATGGACAGTATGTTAAGAGATATTCAGGTTCTCGTGAGACAGGGCCAGAACGGTTTCTGGATTCCCTGTTTGGACTTTGGAAATTCATTATAAATTAACCAGAGACAATTAGGAGTCATACCATATATGGATAGACTCCTCTCTGAGTATAGTTTCTATAGAAACAAACAGCATCAGTATTGAAGCTCTGTGCAGGGAGATATCCAGGTCGTAATGCGCAAAGGTCAGTGTAGTCGATCCCTGTAACATGGGAGACTTTGACTAATAAACTGTACTAATTGGCCCGACAAAAATTCTAGAAAAAAATATGTAGATGGGCATATGAGTCTAGTTTCAGGGAAAAATCACGAAACTGATTTTGAGTTGTGAAACTCAAGATATGATTTTAAAGCGACTAGTACGCAGATTGGCAGTGTCTGAGAAATATTTTTATAAAGGGTTTAAAGTCTGTTAACACCTCGTGTTCGACTCCGGTGTCGGTCTCGGGTTCGGGGTATTACATTTGATTGGTATCAGAGCTATGGTTTAGTTGGTTCTAGGACTACCATAGCACGTATGAGTCTAGCTATACATGCCGAATGTTAATGTTTAACTGTGTGATGATTCTGACAGTTAAAATTTATGTTTTGATTAGTAAATGGATCCCGGTGTAGAGAGAACCTTGGCGGATGACATTGAAAGTGTAGCGACTGCTCCTGCACAAGGGACACCGCCTGTTGAACCTCAGTCATCTGCGAATAATCAAGGTGAGGGGGCTAAACAAGCCTTCTTTACCATGATGAATGAGTGGGTCGCGCAGTATGCCCGAACCAATCCGGCTGTCCAACAATTCCCGAATTTGAATAATCCACCCCCGGAGCCAGTAATGCCATCAGTTACTGATCCTGTGAGGCTGAGTAAGCCACCTGTAGACTTGATTAGGAAGCGCGGGGCTGAGGAGTTCAGGGCCATAGTTACTGATGATGCTGAAAGGGCCGAGTTCTGGCTTGATAACACCATTCGGGTGTTTGATGAACTGTCATGCACACCCGATGAATGTCTAAAGTGTGCTATATCCTTGTTGCGGGACTCAGCCTACTATTGGTGGAGGACCCTGATTTCCATAGTCCCAAACGAACGAGAAACTTGGGACTTCTTTCAGACGGAATTTCGAAAGAAATATATTAGTCAACGGTTCATTGATCAAAAGCGTAAGGAATTCTTGGAACTCAAGCAAGGCCGTATGACAGTATCTGAATACGAACATGAATTCGTAAGACTCAGTAGGTATGCCCGGGAGTGTGTAGCTGATGAGATTGCCATGTGCAAAAGATTCGAAGAAGGATTGAACGAAGATTTAAAGCTAATAATGGGTATTTTGGAAATAAAAGAATTCGTAACACTAATCGAACGAGCCTGCAAGGCGGAAGAACTTGGAAAGGAGAAGAAGAAGGCTAAATTTGAAGCTAGAGACTATCGTAAAAGATCGACGGGTAAAGCTCCGTTCTCAACCGTAAAGAAGTTCAGGGAGGACACTAATAAGTCGAGGACGACTGCGGGAATTTCCATCAGAGCAAGACCATCGACGGACTACCGAGCTACTTCGGTAGCTAGTGTGGGCAATAATCGTCTAGAGAAACCTGAATGTCCCCAAAGTGGAAGACGACACATAGGTGAATGTTGGGGTAAGTCTATTAACAGGGCCTGTTACGGATGCGGTTCGAAGGACCACTTCATTAGAGATTGCACGGAGCTTGATGAGAAGAATAAGATTCAAGGTGCAAGACCTAGTGGAGTGACAACTAGAGGTAGACCACCGAGAATTTTAGGAGGTAGGGGTGGTAGTCAGAGAGGGACCTCTGATACGGCTGTTCGAGCCGAGAACCGTACTCCTGTTAGAGCATATGCCATTCGCGCACGAGAGGAGGCATCCTCCCCTGACGTCATCACTGGTACCTTCACTCTCTTTGATACTAATGTGATTGCATTGATTGACCCTGGCTCTACTCATTCATATGTATGTGAAACCTTAGCATCCAGTAAGACTCTACCTGTTGAGTCTACTGAGTTCGTAATTCGGGTGTCAAATCCCTTGGGTCGTTACGTGCTTGTCGACAAAGTGTGTAAGAGATGTCCCCTAGTAATTCGAGGTTCTTGTTTTCCGGCGGACTTGATGCTTTTGCCGTTTGATGAATTTGATGTTATTCTTGGTTTGGATTGGCTGACCGCGCATGATGCGGTTGTGAATTGCAAAAGCAAGACTATTGATTTGAGGTGCGCAAATAACGAGGTAATCTGAGTTGAGTCTACGGATTTGGAGGGGTTGCCAGCTGTAATATCAGCAATGTTGGCCCAGAAATATGTAAGAAAAGGGTACGAAGCATACCTTGCGTATGTACTTGATGATAAAGAATTAGAAAAGAAACCCGAATCTGTGCGGGTGGTTTGTGAATACCCGGATGTTTTACCTGAAGAATTACCGGGTTTACCACCTGTTCGGGAGGTAGAGTTTGGTATTGAGCTTGTACCTGGGACTACGCCGATTTCGATAGCTCCGTATCATATGGCACCAACCGAGTTAAAAGAGTTAAAATCTCAGTTGCAAGAATTGACGGATAGAGGTTTTGCTCGACCAAGTTTCTCACCTTGAGGTGCACCAGTATTGTTCGTGAAAAAGAAGGACGGAACCATGAGGTTGTGCATTGACTATCGTCAACTGAATAAAGTGACGATAAAGAACAAATATCCATTGCCGCGCATCGATGATTTGTTCGACCAACTGAAGGGAGCCTCAGTGTTCTCAAAAATAGATTTGAGATCGGGCTATTATCAGTTGCGAATTCGAGATTCGGACATACCCAAAACTGCTTTCAGAACGAGGTACGATCACTACGAGTTCTTAGTGATGCCGTTTGGGCTCACTAATGCCCCTGCAGTATTTATGGATTTGATGAATCGGATCTTCAGACCATATTTGGATCGGTTCGTAGTTGTGTTCATTGATGACATCTTGGTCTATTCAAGAGATGAGATCGAACATGCTGAACACTTGAGATTAGTGTTGCAAGTTTTGCGGGATAAGAAGTTATATGCTAAGTTCAGTAAGTGTGAGTTCTGGTTAAGAGAGGTTAGCTTCTTGGGTCATGTGGTATCCGCATCGGGTATTCGAGTTGACCCGAACAAAATCTCAGCCATACTTAACTGGAAACCTTCGAGAAATATTACTGAGGTTCGGAGCTTTTTGGGACTCGCCGGTTATTACCGACGATTTGTCAAAGGTTTCTCGATGATAGCCACACCAATGACAAAGCTACTTCAAAAGGATGCTAAGTTCGAATGGACGGAGAAATGTCAGAAAGGCTTCGATCAACTGAAAACTCATTTGACTGAAGCTCCAATTTTAGTGCAACCCGAATCAGGCAAAGAGTTTGTCATTTATAGTGACGCATCCCTACTCGGGTTGGGTTGCGTATTGATGCAAGAAGGTCGAGTTGTGGCCTATGCGTCGAGACAATTGAAGCCACACGAGAGAAATTATCCAACCCATGATCTCGAGCTAGCCGCCATCGTATTTGCTTTGAAAATATGGCGACATTATTTGTTTGGCGAAAAGTGCCATGTATTTTCGGATCACAAAAGTCTCAAATATTTGATGACTCAAAGAGACTTAAATCTGCGGCAAAGACGTTGGCTTGAGTTGTTGAAAGATTACGAGCTTGTATTGATTACCACCCGGGAAAGGCTAATGTGGTTGCGGACGCCTTAAGCCGGAAATCGCTGTTTGCTTTACGAGCGATGAATGTGCACTTGTCTGTTCTACCCGACAATGTGTTAGTACCTGAATTAAAGGCCAAACCATCATTGATTCATCAAATTCGTGAAGCTCAGAAAGTCGACGATGAATTGGTTGCAAAACGAGCTAAATGTATTCCGAATATGGAATCCGAATTTCAAATTGATGATGACGATTGTTTGAGGTTCAGAAGTCGGTTGTGTGTTCCAAGAAATTCAGAACTCATTTCGATGATTCTGAACGAAGCTCATTGTAGCCGAATGTCAATTCACCCGGGGAGTACGAAAATGTACAACGATTTGAAACGACGATTTTGGTGGCATGGTATGAAACGGGACATCTCCGACTTTGTTTCGAGATGTTTAATATGTCAACAAGTGAAAGCGGAACATCAAGTGCCTTCAGGATTACTTCAGCCGATCATGATACCCGAGTGGAAATGGGATCGAGTCACAATGGACTTTGTGTCCGGACTACCATTGTCAACAAGTAAGAAGGATGCGATTTGGGTTGTTGTTGATAGACTGACTAAGTCGGCTCACTTTATCCCCGTGCGTACGGATTTTTCATTGGATAAACTAGCTGAATTGTATGTTTCTCAGATTGTGAGATTACATGGAGTACCTATTTCTATCGTGTCGGATAGAGATCCGAGATTCACCTCGCGATTTTGGAAGAAATTGCAAGAAGCTTTGGGTACCAAGCTGCATTTAGCACCGCTTTTCATCCCCAAACCGATGGTCAATCCGAGCGGATAATTCAGATACTCGAGGATATGCTGAGATGCTGCATCCTTGAGTTTAGTGGTTCATGGGAACGGTATGTACCTTTGATTGAATTCGCTTACAACAATAGTTTTCAATCAAGTATTAAGATGGCACCTTACGAGGCTTTGTACGGTCGTAAATGCCGTACACCATTGTTTTGGACCGAGCTCGGTGAAAGTAAAATTTTCGGAGTTGATTTGATTAAAGATGCCGAACAGAAAGTAAAGGTAATCCGTGAAAGTCTGAAGGCAGCCACAGACCGTCAGAAATCGTATGCGGACTTGAAACGAAAGGACATTGAATATCAGGTGGGAGATAAAGTGTTCCTTAAAGTTTCGCCTTGGAAAACGGTACTCAGGTTTGACCGTAAGGGCAAGTTGAGCCCGAGATTCATTGGGCCGTACGAGATCTCCGAACGAGTTAGTCCGATTGCGTATAGATTGATTTTTACCCCCTGAGCTTGAAAAGATTCACGACGTCTTTCATGTTTCGATACTTCGACGCTATCGATCTGATCCATCGCATATAATTAGCCCATCAGAATTGAAATTCGAGCCGATATGAGTTATGAAGAAGAACCGATACGTATCCTAGCTCGTGAAGTGAAGGAGTTGCGAAACAAAAGGGTTCCGTTAGTGAAGGTGTTATGGCTCAAACATGGGATCGAGGAAGCTACTTGGGAAACCGAGAGCTCGATGAAAGAACCATACCCAAACCTATTTACCGGTAAGATTTTCGGGGACAAAATTTCTTAAGTGGGGAGAGTTGTAACAGCCCAAAATTGACCCTAGTCGGGAAGTGGTTTCGGGACCACAAAACCGAGTCATAAAAATAATTAATTTCCATATTCTATGCTTATTATGTGTGTACATGAGTATGTGGAAGTTTCATTCTCCAATTTTCCAATTGCATGAGAAATTATTAAATAGGGATCGATATGAGACATGGTGAAAATATGATAGGCTAATTTAAAATGGTCTATTAATGCATGTTGTGAAAATGATGGGTTTGCATGTCAAATTACCCAAAATTTGAGCTAGTGGTTGGCCATGCTATGGGTGGAAACATGTTGGGAACATGTTGGCCTAGTGAAGTATGTAGGAAAAAAATAAAATAAGGAGTATGGGTAATAAAGAAAGGAAAAACAAAAAAATGAGTGGTTGTTTCCCCCCCATTGCCGTGAGCTAAAGAAAGGAAAAGAAAAACTTGTTCATCCTTTTCATCCTCTTTTGACCGAAAATTCTAAGGGAGGAGGAAGGAGTTCTTGCTTCATATTTGGTTTGGAAGAGAATTAGGAGGAAGTTTGGCCATGCATGTAACTAGATTGAGGTATGTTTGATATTATTCTTTGAGATTCATGTATATTTTAAGTTGTAAGTTTGAAATCTACCTAGCCATGGTTCAAACTTTGTTAAATGATGGAGATGATATTCGGCCATGCATGTTACATTCTTGGTTGGTATTTTGATGTTTGATGTTGTGGTGATGAGGCATGAAGATGAGTTAAGATTTGGCCTAGGTGGAGTTTGTGTTAATGCCATTGCATGCTAAATATGAAGCTTGTTAATGATGCATGTGATGGTGGATTGATGATTCTTGAATCTCTTTTTTTTTAGCATTTTTGAGTGAGCACATATGTGCATTGGTTGCTAGATGGGGAAGAATCGGCTAGCAAGTTGTGTGCTAAGGCCGAATATAATTTTGTAGGTTAATGAGTAATGCATGTGCTAAATTGATGGAAAGGGAGAGGATGCTTTACTAGTGTATAAATGATATAAAGATTTTAGAAATTATTTTTGGTTAGGTGTATGTATGATTAGGTATATTCGGCCATATGAGTAAATATATAGATGATGTTAAATTTGATTATGTATAATGGGCCATATAGGGTACACATTGTGATATTAACTTTGATTCTCTATAATTGATCAAGTGGGTGATTAGTAAGGGTGATTGCCGAATATACTAACATACATATGCATGTGTAATTGGATTGTAAATATTTAGCAAGGCGGTTAAACTAGTTGATTTATTGATTAAGCTCAAGGAGTAAAGGAGGAGAATCGAGCAAAGGCAAAGAAAAGATCATCGAGTAGCCGAGTTGGAACCATCTTACCCAACACAAGTAAGTCATTAAGCATATCTTTGGTATTGATTTAAAGGATCGTAATACCTATACCATTGTGTTTAATGAGATGAAATGTATACAAATTTATATGTAAGTAGAGATGAAATTTGTCGAATGTAAAAAGGAAGTGAAGCCTATTGAGTGGCTGGTTTTCGGCACTAAGTGTGCGGGCAATAAGTGTTCACGGTCATGAGATTGCACTAAGTGTGCGGGTTTAAATTGTACAGCACTAAGTGTGCGAGTTTAAAGTACATGGCACTAAGTGTGCGCGGTTGATTATTAAGCACTATGTGTGCGAACCCAATATATATTTTCTATAAATTATTTACATTAAGGGCGCGACTTACCGAGTCGATTTTGGACAGCGGAAAAGGTAAGTGTGCGAACTTGAAATGCATGGCACTAAGTGTGTGAGTTTAAAGTGCATGGCACTAAGTGTGCGCGGTTGATTATTAAGCACTATGTGTGCGAACCCAATATATATTTTCTATAAATTATTTACATTAAGGGTGCGACTTACCGAGTCGATTTTGGACAGCGGAAAAGGTAAGTGTGCGAACTTGAAATGCATGGCACTAAGTGTGTGAGTTTAAGTACATGCACTAAGTGTGCGCAGTTGATTATTAAGCACTATGTGTGCGAACCAATATATATTTCTATAAATTATTTACATGAAGGGTGCGACTTTACCGAGTCAATTTTGGACAGCGGAAAAGGTAAGTACCTTGAGTTCATGGCTAATAGGCGCTATGTTTATATTTGGAGTTGAGCTTGGTAAGTTTTGAACCTATGTGACGATTATAGTTGAAGTCACGTACATAAGGTTCATTGTGGAATAGGTGAAAGTTCGTTTAATTGTATGATTATAACGAAAATAAAATGATGTATGAAAGGCCAATGTAGGACTTGGTATGAGATTGAACCATAGGGTTTAAGGAACTATGGTATAGTTTGGTATGGATGGAGTACTTAACCTCATTTCATTGTTTCCTGTTGTGATAATTTTATTAATGGATGGTTGTGGAATGCTTATGGCTTACTGAGTTATATACTCATTCGGTGTTTGCTTGTCACCTATTCTAGGTTTCTTGGACTCGTCTCTTTTGCGTGATCGTGCCGTCGTCGAAGTCATCACACCGGCTAGCAACCTTTGGTATTTTCTTCTTAGTTGGTCTAAGAGAACATTTCGGCATGTATAGGCTAATATGTTTGTTGAATTTGGTATGTAAACTTTAGCCATGCGAAAATGGCTATTCTGAATGTTCTG